>NC_048582.1:62509478-62729478 GCF_013265735.2 Oncorhynchus mykiss
ACTCACTGTCTTTCCCCCTCTCTCTCTCTCTCCCTCCACTCACTGTCTTTCTCCCTCTCTCTCTTTCTCTCTCTCTCTCTCCCTCCACTCACTGTCTTTCTCCCTCTCTCTCTCTCTCTCTCTCTCTCTCTCTCCCTCCACTCAGTCTTTCTCCCTCTCTCTCTCTCTCCCTCCCTCCACTCACTGTCTTTCTCCCTCTCTCTCTCTCTCTCTCTCTCTCTCTCTCCCTCCACTCACTGTCTTTCTCCCCGTCTCTCTCTCTCGATGAACTTGTTTTTCCCTCTCTCCACGCCATGCAGCCTGCTCATAAGGTAGCCAGAGAGCCACATTACCAGTTACATTACCGGTTACATTGCCGGTTACATTACCCGTTACATTCATTACCCGTTACATTCATTGCCCGTTACATTACCCGTTACATTACCCGTTACATGGTCAGTTACATTGCTGCATCACAACACAAGCTCAGCCAGTCCAGCTCCTATGTAGCCTGCCTTGCAGCAGCAGGAGGATTCTGACTCCACTGAATGGGAAAGTCTAAGATGAGAGACTGCACTACGTGTTGTTCCTGTCTGCGCTCAACCTTGATTCAGGTTGTCTGGTAGTTCTCTGCTAGTCAGGGCTGTGATGTTTGACTCTTGTGACTAAACAGACCTGACTGCTGTCTGTTGTTGCCGCGGGCTGTAATGTCTGTCTGAGATGCCGGTCTACCTGTGTACCCACGCTATGAGTTGATAGTGGAGGGCCCTCCAAACAAGGAAGTATCTACAGGGTACAGTTTGTTTTTATTTGAGTATTGTTGATGATCAGTCACTAGATTGATTCATGGGTGTGTGTTGTGAGGTGATATTTGAGTATTGTTGATACCTGAGTGTTGTTGATGATCAGTCACTAGATTGATTCATGGGTGTGTGTTGTGAGGTGATATTTGAGTATTGTTGATACCTGAGTGTTGTTGATGATCAGTCACTAGATTGATTCATGGGTGTGTGTTGTGAGGTGATACCTGAGTATTGTTGATACCTGAGTATTGTTGATACCTGAGTATTGTTGATACCTGAGTATTGTTGATACCTGAGTATTGTTGATACCTGAGTATTGTTGATACCTGAGTATTGTTGATACCTGAGTGTTGTTGATGATCAGTCACTAGATTGATTCATGGGTGTGTCTGGTGAGGTGATACCTGAGTATTGTTGATACCTGAGTATTGTTGATACCTGAGTATTGTTGATGATCAGTCACTAGATTGATTCATGGCTAAGTGTGGTTATCAATGGAGACAGACTGCTCAGGTTTTTTCTATCGTCATGCCCCTCTTGAAATGAGAGATGCAGGAGGTTTTCCCCCCTTTCTCCCTCCCTCAACCCCTCTCTCCCATAATGTGTCTCCACTCCAACCCAGGCAACTCACTCAGAAGCTTGGGTGACAGGACTTGGCAGCGGTTCAAGAACAACATTAAGGCAGCAGCCATCTAGTGAGTAAGAACATCTCCTCTCAGACAACAAATGCATTGTGGCTGGTTTGGTATGAAAGGTTTCCTTGTAGTGTTTACCTGGGCCAGATCTATTTGGATAGGGTTGATATGAGATGCCTCCATCTTGACACACAGGTTGGTCATTGTTCATTTAGTGATGATGTAGAGAATGAAGACTTCTCAAGATAAGCCTAACCTTACTGGTTTTGTTTGTCATTCATTTAAATGTGCAATTGTTAGTGAGGTATGATAACCATAATAGTTTTTTTGTGTTGTGCATTGTCAGCTGTCTATGGTTTAGATTAAGAATAGATAGGTGATGATGACAGCCTAGTTTACACACAGATACCTGAACATAGAAATAGAGACTGCACGGAGTATACCAAACATAAGGGACACCTTCCTAATATTGAGTTGCATGGAAAGAGCAGGTGTTCTTAATGTTTTGTATACTCATTATAGTTCTACTGTGATTGTGACGTCTGCCAGGTTTGTCGTGGATCTGTCATGGAACATCTTATGGCGAGCACCAGAGCAGCATACTCGTTTGAGGACTGATTTCAAGGAATGAAACATGTATGTTTTTGTCAAACCTCTCCTTCCGCCCCATACAGTTTAGCCAGCTGTGTCCTGCTACTGTGAACTATACTGTATGATGATGGAATTCAACAGGTTTGTTTTAGTTACACGTGTGCTTGGTTTTAATAATAACCTGACCTTGGTTGATTAGGCTAGACTTACGGAAGTATAAAATGATAGGCCTTCAGAAAGTGTAAATACCCCTTGACTTTTTCCACATTTTGTTGTGCTACAGCCTGAATTCAAAATGGATTAAATATTTTTTTTTTCTCACCCATCTACACACAATACTCATAATGACAAAGTGAAAACATGTTTTTATAATTTTATCCAATGATTTGAAAGAAGAATCAAATACAGAAATATCTACATATTCACACCCAACTGATGTTAGAATCACCTTTGGCGGTCTCTGAGTTTTGCACACCTGGATTGTACAATATTTGCACATTATTCTTTAAAAAAGATCTGTGAAGTTGGTTGTTGATCATTGCTAGATAGCCATTTTTAAGTCTTGCCATAGATTTTCAAGCCGATTTCAGTCAACTGTAACTAGGCCACTCAGGAACATTCAATGTCTTCTTGGTAACTCCAGTGTAGATTTTGCCTTGTGTTTTAGGTTATTGTTCTGCTGAAAGGTGAATTGATCTCCTAGTGTCTGTTGGAAAGCAGACAACCAGGTTTTCCTCTAGAATTTTGCCTGTGCTTAGCTCTATTCCATTCAATTTAAAAAAAAAAAAAACTCCCTAGTCCTTGCCGATGACAAGGATACCCATAACATCATGCAGCCACCACCATGCATGAAAATATGAAGAGTGGTACTCAACACGTGTTGTGTTGGATTTGCAAACAGGATGCATGTTTTGGAATATCTGAGCAGTTTCCTTCCTCTTCAGCAACTGAGACAAGAAGGACACCTGTAGCTTTGTAGTGACTGGGTGTATTGATACACCATCCAAAGTAAAATGAATAACTTCACCATGCTCATAGGGATGTTCAATGTCTGCTTTTAGGGATGTTTAATAGGTGCCCTTCTTTATTAGGTATACCACCCCATTCCCGAAAATGGTTCGCTCCAACAGAAAAAAGCAGGCAGACGGGCACCGAGGCATTTGGTTACTGGTCAAGTGAATGTTAGAATGGGCAAAACGAGTGACCTAAGCGACTTTAAGTCACCGGCAGTCCTGTGGGCGAAAACGGCTCGTTGATGAGAGGTCGAAGGAGAATGGCAAGAATTGTGCTACCAGGCAAACAGGGAAATGATGGAGCAGTACCTACTGCCCCCCATAGTACCTACTGCCCCCCATAGTACCTACTGCCCCCCATAGTACCTACTGCCCCCCATAGTACCTACTGCCCCCCATAGTACCTACTGCCCCCCATAGTACCTACTGCCCCCATAGTACCTACTGCCCCCCATAGTACCTACCTCCCCTCAGTACCTACCTCCCCTACTGACCTTACAGCCCCTACAGCACCTACTGCCCTACAGTACCTATTTTCCCCTACTGCCCCTACAGTACCTACTGCCCCTACATTACCTACTGCCCCTACAGTACCTACTGCCCTACAGTACCTATTTCCCCTACTGCCCCTACAGTACCTACTCCCCCTACAGTACCTACTCCCCCTACAGTACCTACTGTCCCTACAGTACCTACTGCCCTACAGTACCTACTGTCCCTACAGTACCTACTGCCCCTACAGTACCTATAGTACCTACAGTACCTACTGCCCCTACAGTACCTATAGTACCTACAGTACATGCTGCCCCTACAGTACATACTGTCCCTACAGTGCCTACTGCCCCTACATTACCTACTGCCCCTACATTACCTACTGTCCCTACAGTACCTACTGCCCCTATAGTACCTACTGCCCCTATAGTACCTACTGCCCCTATAGTACCTACTGCCCCTATAGTGCCCTATAGTACCTACAGTACCTGCTGCCCCTACAGTACATGCTGCCCCTATAGTACCTACAGTTCCTGCTGCCACTACAGTACCTACAGTACCTGCTTCCCCTACAGTACCTACAGTACCTGCTGCCCCTATAGTACCTGCTGTACCTGCTGCCCCTATAGTACCTGCTGCCCCTATAGTACCTGCTGCCCCTATAGTACCTACAGTACCTGCTGCCCCTACAGTACCTACAGTACCTGCTGCCCCTACAGTACCTACAGTACCTGCTGCCCCTATAGTACCTACAGTACCTGCTGCCCCTACAGCACCTACTGCCCTACAGTACCTATTTCCCCTACAGTACCTACTGCCCCTACATTACCTACTGCCCCTACAGTACCTACTGCCCTACAGTACCTATTTCCCCTACTGCCCCTACAGTACCTACTGTCCCTACAGTACCTACTGCCCTACAGTACCTATTTCCCCTACTCCCCCTACAGTACCTACTGTCCCTACAGTACCTACTGCCCCTATAGTACCTACAGTACCTGCTGCCCCTACAGTACCTACAGTATCTGCTGCCCCAACAGTACCTACAGTACCTGCTGCCCCTATAGTACCTGCTGCCCCTATAGTACCTGCTGCCCCTATAGTACCTACAGTACCTGCTGCCCCTACAGTACCTACTGTCCCTACAGTACCTACTGCCCCTATAGTACCTACTGCCCCTATAGTACCTACTGCCCCTATAGTACCTGCTGCCCCTATAGTACCTACAGTATCTGCTGTCCCTACAGTACCTACTGTCCCTACAGTACCTACTGCCCCTATAGTACCTACAGTACCTGCTGCCCCTATAGTACCTACAGTACCTGCTGCCCCTACAGCACCTACTGCCCTACAGTACCTATTTCCCCTACAGTACCTACTGCCCCTACTTTACCTACTGCCCCTACAGTACCTACTGCCCTACAGTACCTATTTCCCCTACTGCCCCTACAGTACCTACTGTCCCTACAGTACCTACTGCCCTACAGTACCTATATCCCCTACTGCCCCTACAGTACCTACTGCCCCTACAGTACCTACTGCCCCTACTGTCCCTACAGTACCTACTGCCTCTACAGTACCTACTGCCCCTATAGTACCTACTGCCCCTATAGTACATACTGCCCCTATAGTGCCCTATAGTACCTACAGTACATGCTGCCCCTACAGTACCCGCTGCCCCTACAGTACCCGCTGCCCCTACAGTACCCGCTGCCCCTACAGTACCTACTGCCCCTACAGTACCTACTGCCGCTACTGCCCCTACAGTACCTGTTGCCCCTACAGTACCTACAGTACCTGCTGCCCCTACAGTACCTACTGCCCCTACAGTACCTGCTGCCCCTACAGTACCTACAGTACCTGCTTCCCCTACAGTACCTACAGTACCTACTTCCCCTACAGTACCTAAACTATGGCTTTTAACAGCATCAGTCAGTGTCTGTCTGTCTGCTCATTGTGCTTTGTGTCATATGTGGAGCATGCCAGGAACACTGGGATTATACAGAGCGGAGTGTATTTGCATAGGGAAATAAAGGGTTAGCTAAAGTTCCTTGAGTTGATGTCACCACCAGGTTCTGGGAAAACCAATTAAGGCACCATACTGAAAAGCCAGGATGAGATGGGGGAAGTTAGCCTACATTGAATGGTGCATGCAATAACACCACTTCAGTGTTAATCTGTAGTCACGCTATGTATCTATTATATGTTGGTTTAAGGCAGGCTTCGTGAGACTGCCGCAGGGCTGTTGCATTTGTTGTTGTAAATAGTAGCTTATTCTATTCTACAAATAGGCTGCAGTTGATTCTTGCGTCCGTGTATGGGTACTGTGTGTGTGTGTGGCAGTTAGGTCAACCCAACGCTAAACTGGAGATTTCGCTTTGGCCTCATGAGAAGTGCTGGTGTATATATCAGGAACTCCCAGATCAGACTATAGGGTGGCTGTTCACACACTGTCCAGACTAGTGTGTCCTCCCAGAGGTGGGACCAAGTCATTGTTTTACAAGTCATGAGTATCAAATCAAAGTATAGTACCTACCTCTGCACTGGCACACGCAAGTACGTCTCAAGTCTTAGCACTCAAGTCCCAAGTCAAGACAGGCAGGTCCTAAACAAGTCATAATGTGCTCTTCACCAAATGTAACACTATTTCATATTTTTAACAAGAATAATAGTTAGTATATTACATTTATGCAACCCCCCCCCCCCAATAGTGATCCTACACTATATACCCACACTCTGTGTGTGGTTACAGTAGGCTAACATATGTCAATGGCTTTAGGAACAACAGTAACATCAGACAGGATTTAGACTACCAACTGCCTGGCCAGTTGTAGCTCAATCTTGGCTGCAATGATCACGTTCCCGCACTGACTGACTGTGTAGAGGCTCATTGATTTAATGTTAAGTTAGCCAACATGCTACACTGGCAAAGTTATGAACGATATAGCTGTTGGCTATATTAGCCACGACTTACCGTTCTTTGTGCAGCTTCAAACGTCGAACAAAGTTGGAAGTTGTTGCTCCTCAATCCTTAATTTACTTCCCGCATCTTTTGCAAGTTGCAATCCGTTTTTTGTTGATACAGCGTCATCTTCATATCCGAAAATAAAAATGTTGGGGTGTCATCTTTCCAAGAGCTCCATCTGAATTTACTCACCGAAGTTCCTCTGCACTGCCACGCGCAACTTTTTCTCAGCTGGCACAATATGATTGGCTGCTGTCCGATTCAACCTATAATCCGTTAAATGAAGAGTTGATGCGCTGCACACTTTTTTAAAATAATATTTTTAATATTTGGGCTTGTGGAGGGTATCAAGTCAGTTCGAGTCAAAAGGCTCAAGTCCAAGTCAAGTCACGAGTCATTGGTGTCAAGTCATGTGACTCGAGTCCAAGTCATGTGACTCGAGTCCAAGTCATGTGACTCGAGTCCAAGTCATGTGACTCGAGTCCAAGTCATGTGACTCGAGTCCACACCTCTACTAACTCCTAGTGTTGTTTTTAGCTTCCATTTTTTTCTGCTTTGTCACTTTTGAACGTGGTTGTTGTTAGGGGAAGACGGCTGCCTCATAGAGCCTGGCGGGCCTGCTTGTTTTTGAGAGGGTTTGCATGTTCACGTTTCAGTGCAATCGATCACTCTGCGTGTACTGTGTGTATAACTTTAGGGTCAGGGCTGTCAGCTAGACAGGGCCTAAAGTGATCTGTGTGTATAACTTTAGGGTCAGGGCTGTCACCTAGACAGGGCCTAAAGTGTACTGTGTGTATAACTTTAGGGTCAGGGCTGTCACCTAGACAGGGCCTAAAGTGAACTGTGTGTATAACTTTAGGGTCAGGGCTGTCAGCTAGACAGGGCCTAAAGTGTACTGTGTGTATAACTTTAGGGTCAGGGCTGTCACCTAGACAGGGCCTAAAGTGAACTGTGTGTATAACTTTAGGGTCAGGGCTGTCAGCTAGACAGGGCCTTTCTTCCTGTTTCCTTTCCTAACTGAAGTACTGTGGTGTAGGAGTTTTTCTAGGTGGAGTCCATTGTTAGATGTGGGTTGAGTTAGTTTAGTAGTTAGTCTACTGTGGTCTTAATCAAGATCACCGACATCACACCACTGAGAGGGATCTATGAAAGGGATTTTGTTGGATGTTTTCCTGCTTGTTACTTCTTTGGTCTTTGAATATCACTCTCATTTTGCTCCAGAGCCTTTCCTTCAGTAGTGATCCAGGCCTTTCCTTCAGTAGTGATCCGGGGCCTTTCCTTCAGTAGTGATCCGGGGCCTTTCCTTCAGTAGTGATCCGGGGCCTTTCCTTCAGTAGTGATCCGGGACCTTTCCTTCAGTAGTGAACCGGGGCCTTTCCTTCAGTAGTGATCCGGGGCCTTTCCTTCAGTAGTGATCCGGGACCTTTCCTTCAGTAGTGATCCGGGGCCTTTCCTTCAGTAGTGATCCGGGGCCTTTCCTTCAGTAGTGATCCAGGCCTTTCCTTCAGTAGTGATCCGGGGCCTTTCCTTCAGTAGTGATCCAGGGCCTTTCCTTCAGTAGTGATCCGGGGCCTTTCCTTCAGTAGTGATCCGGGGCCTTTCCTTCAGTAGTGATCCAGGGCCTTTCCTTCAGTAGTGATCCGGGGCCTTTCCTTCAGTAGTGATCCGGGGCCTTTCCTTCAGTAGTGATCCGGGGCCTTTCCTTCAGTAGTGATCCGGGACCTTTCCTTCAGTAGTGATCCAGGCCTTTCCTTCAGTAGTGATCCGGGGCCTTTCCTTCAGTAGTGATCCGGGGCCTTTCCTTCAGTAGTGATCCAGGCCTTTCCTTCAGTAGTGATCCGGGGCCTTTCCTTCAGTAGTGATCGGGGCCTTTCCTTCAGTAGTGATCCGGGGCCTTTCCTTCATTAGTGATCCGGGGCCTTTCCTTCATTAGTGATCCGGGGCCTTTCCTTCAGTAGTGATCCGGGGCCTTTCCTTCAGTATTGATCCGGGGCCTTTCCTTCAGTAGTGATCCAGGCCTTTCCTTCAGTAGTGATCCAGAGCCTTTCCTTCAGTAGTGATCCAGGCCTTTCCTTCAGTAGTGATCCAGAGCCTTTCCTTCAGTAGTGATCCGGGGCCTTTCCTTCAGTAGTGATCCGGGGCCTTTCCTTCAGTAGTGATCCGGGGCCTTTCCTTCAGTAGTGATCCGGGGCCTTTCCTTCAGTAGTGATCCAGAGCCTTTCCTTCAGTAGTGATCCAGAGCCTTTCCTTCAGTAGTGATCCAGGCCTTTCCTTCAGTAGTGATCCAGAGCCTTTCCTTCAGTAGTGATCCAGGCCTTTCCTTCAGTAGTGATCCGGGGCCTTTCCTTCAGTAGTGATCCGGGGCCTTTCCTTCAGTAGTGATCCAGAGCCTTTCCTTCAGTAGTGATCCGGGACCTTTCCTTCAGTAGTGATCCAGGTCTTTCCTTCAGTAGTGATCCAGGTCTTTCCTTCAGAAGTGATCCGGGGCCTTTCCTTCAGTAGTGATCCGGGGCCTTTCCTTCAGTAGTGATCCGGGGCCTTTCCTTCAGTAGTGATCCGGGACCTTTCCTTCAGTAGTGATCCGGGACCTTTCCTTCAGTAGTGATCCGGGACCTTTCCTTCAGTAGTGATCCAGGGCCTTTCCTTCAGTAGTGATCCGGGGCCTTTCCTTCAGTAGTGATCCGGGGCCTTTCCTTCAGTAGTGATCCGGGGCGTTTCCTTCAGTAGTGATCCGGGGCCTTTCCTTCAGTAGTGATCCGGGGCCTTTCCTTCAGTAGTGATCCAGGGCCTTTCCTTCAGGAGTGATCCAGGGTCTTTGCTGTGGTTGATTACAGCAACTTAGGCACACACCACTAAGGGATCGAAGGGCCTGACGAGGCCTACATTCCCCTTTTCCTTCGATTTGATTTTGTTAATGATTTATTTGTGCATGACAAGTTGTAGGCCAAGTTTTACAAGACTTGTGTTTATGACTTATTCTGTTTCCTTTTTGGGGGAAACAGAATTAGGCGAGAGGGTGATTTATGTACCGTTTTCACGAGGGCCTCAACAAGCTTCCCTGAACAACACCCCAGGGAGACATTGCAGAGATATTCTGCATGTTATTTTTATCAGAATTCGTGTAAAAGCAACTCCCAAGAATGGACCTCTGAGAAATATAGCTGCGGTCCTTTCTAGGGTGTAGCAATCTTCTGCCCTAACGTTTGGAAGACTTCTATTAGACAAGCACTCCATTCTCACAGAGACCTTTTGGTAGGATCGACATAGCTGCATAAATGACCAACACCACTTGAGAACGTGCTTCATTTTCTTGTCTTACACTTGAACTGGTCTCCTATATTTTAAGCTTTAAGAAATATGGATTGTTGACGAAGCAGTTGGTCCTACTGGTCTCTGTGAGCTAAATCCACCATTTATAAATCCACCATTTTAATCCACCATTATAAATCATACTGCAGGGTTGTTGTTGACACGGTCGGACCTCAAGCTGTTGAAACTGCAGACTTACTGATCCACATAGCACATTGTGACTGCTTTAATTCCTCCCCACCCCTGTGTGTGGTGTGTATGCAGTGTCTCCGGACATGCGTGTGTGTGTGTGTGTGTGTGTGAGAGAGAGTGTTCCGGTGAGTGGGAGGGGGATTTGTCATACTCCCTGTTAACGTTGGCACACGTGGACGCCCTCTGTCCCAGCCTCACGGCCCCACCCACTCTCCCACTGCAGCAGTGCTACACACACACACACACACACACACACACACACACACACACACACACAACCTGTTCCACTTTGTTTACAGTCCTATTGTATTATCAGGCTACCGTGGGGGAGTGAGTCTCAACAAATCCATCTGCTGCCACTTCCCTAAGCAAATCTGCATCTTGTCTGAGCTGGAGATGAAATGGATACTTTAATGAGTATGCACAGTAGGCTACACGTCGCCATGGTGTTCTCAGAGTTGATGAGATGCCTAGCCATCAAGGGAGGGAATGGGACTAAGAAATACAATAACTAGCCTGACTATGAAACAAAAAAACTGAGCATCCTAAATTGGTTTTAATTTCATGATGTAAAAAATACATATCAGAACTTTTCCCTGACCTTGAGATATTTGGTATGCTATGGTCTGACCTTCAGAGATGTGGTATGCTGTGGTCTGACCGTCAGAGATGTGGTATGCTGTGGTCTGACCTTCAGAGATGTGGTATGCTGTGGTCTGATCTTGAGATATTTGGTATGCTATGGTCTGACCTTGAGATATTTGGTATGCTATGGTCTGACCTTCAGAGATGTGGTATGCTGTGGTCTGACCTTGAGATATTTGGTATGCTATGGTCTGACCTTGAGATATTTGGTATGCTATGGTCTGACCTTCAGAGATGTGGTATGCTGTGGTCTGACCGTCAGAGATGTGGTATGCTGTGGTCTGACCTTGAGAGATGTGGTATGCTGTGGTCTGACCTTGAGAGATGTGGTATGCTGTGGTCTGACCTTCAGAGATGTGGTATGCTGTGGTCTGACCTTGAGAGATGTGGTATGCTGTGGTCTGACCGTCAGAGATGTGGTATGCTGTGGTCTGACCGTCAGAGATGTGGTATGCTGTGGTCTGACCTTCAGAGATGTGGTATGCTGTGGTCTGACCTTCAGAGATGTGGTATGCTGTGGTCTGACCTTGAGAGATGTGGTATGCTGTGGTCTGACCTTGAGAGATGTGGTATGCTGTGGTCTGACCTTGAGAGATGTGGTATGCAGTGATCTGAACTTGAGAGATGTGGTATGCTTTGGTCTGACCTTGAGAGATGTGGTATGCTGTGGTTTGACCTTGAGAGATGTGGTATGCTGTGACCTGACCTTGAGAGATGTGGTATGCTGTGGTCTGACCTTGAGAGATGTGGTACGCTGTGGTCTGACCTAGAGAGATGTGGCGTGCTGTGGTCTGACCTAGAGAGATGTGGTGTGCTGTGGTCTGACCTTGAGAGATGTGGTGTGCTGTGGTCTGACCTTGAGAGATGTGGTGTGCTGTGGTCTGACCTTGAGAGATGTGGTATGCTGTGCTGTGGTCTGACCTTGAGAGATGTGGTATGCTGTGACGTGACCTGACCTTGAGAGATGTGGTATGCTGTGGTCTGACCTTGAGAGATGTGGTATGCTGGGGTCTGACCTTGAGAGATGTGGTATGCTGTGGTCTGACCTAGAGAGATGTGGTATGCTGTGGTCTGACCTTGAGAGATGTGGTATGCTGTGACCTGACCTAGAGAGATGTGGAATGCGGGACAGGGAGTTGTAAATGGCTCTGTGATCAGAAGGTTACAGCAGCCCCCCCCCCCCCCCCCCCCCCCCCTACCCTAAGCCGACCTAGCTCAGCAAATATCAATACATTTGATGGACTGTCAGTGAGTCACCAAGCTTAAAAATGGCCGCCAAACAACACGGTCCAATGATTCAGATGGCTCATGGCTTGGAGGTGGCTCATCAAAGACACCATCATAGATGAATTGATCAATGGGTATACAGCCTGGCTGTCCTCACCAAAGCCATTGAAAACAATTTAAATATAAATGGCCAATCCTGAACAAGGCCTCACCAGTCCGCTCAGCTCTCCCTGGGTGTGTTGTGGTTGGTGGTTATTTGTGCCCCTGTCCTCCCCCTGCCTGCCTGGTTGGTTAGCTGGCCTCCTGACTCCTCAGTATGCCCAGTGCAATCCATATCTGGGCCTCTATTTGGGTCAGTCAAGTAGTAACACACATTCACATGTACACACACGCGCACACACACACACATGTACACAAACACGTGCACACACGTATACAAACATACACACGTATAGGCTACATAGAAGTACAAACAAGTTCTAGAGGTGCCATGATAATGAGTGTCTAAGGATAAACGGTATCCTATCTTGTTCTATAGACATTATCATCACACTGATCGTAATTCCCCCCCTGAGAGAAAATGAAATTACAACTTCTGTTTTATAGCTGCACATGAGAACAAATGTTTATCCCTAGAGTTGAGTAACATAGGCAGTTATAGTATTTGAACTTGTGTGAATGCTGGTGTTGGGTGACTTGACATTGAAGGCTGTCTCTCCCAGTGTTCTAGAACTGAAGGTACTTCCCTGGTCCCATTTTGTCACTCAAAACTTTGAGTTTGACCAAATATCAAGTATGGTCCTAATTTATACTGAACAAAAATATAAACTCAACATGTAAAGTGTTGGTCCCATGTTTCATGAGCTGATATAAAATATCACAGAAATGTTCCATACACACAAAATGCTTATTTCTTTAAAATGTTGTTTAAATCCCTGTTAGTGAGCATTTCTTCTTTGTCAAGATAATCCATCCACCTGACAGGTGTGGCATATCAAGAAGCGGATTAAAAAGCACGATCATTACACAGGTGCACCTTGTGCTGGGTACAATAAAATGGCACTTTAAAAGGTGCAGTTTTGTCACACAACACAATTCCACAAATGTCTCAAGTTTTGAGGCAGTGTGCAATTGGAATGCTGACTGCAGGAATGTCCACCAGAGCTGTTGCCAAAGAATGTAATGTTTAAAAGTCATTCTGATTGGCTGGGCCTGACTAGATTGACTGATTTCCTGTTATATCAACTGTAACTCAGTCATTGAAATTGTTGCATGATGTTTATATTTTTGTTCAGTGTAGTTTTGTTTTGGCCTTTTTGAACTCACTAGGCCTAGGCTACATAACCTTGCCATATTTCAGTCCACAGAGAACAACATGTAGGGTTCAGTACCACGTGACTGTGTTATGTAACCGTCCTGCAGGCTGCGAGGGAGGGCAGGTAATAACGCGGTCTTGCTTTTTACTCACACAGACGACACACTGAATCTGATCCTGTTCTTCAGAATGTTTCTGCTGAGGCCTTTGGTTTGCTTTTCTCTCTCAATACCGTTCAGTGGAGAAGAGACTAGACTGTGGAGATCATCATTCTGCCTGGCAACAGCATTATTGAAAGGGACTAAGAGCCTATTCCTCAGGTGCTGAACAGATGGATGTCTCTTCTTTACGACTGTAGTATCATATAGGGCACTAGTGGAAATGCTACAGTGGTTGAATGTTACAGTGAAAAAGTATAACATTACTGTATTGTCTTAACTTTGTTGAGCAGGTGATCTACTACATGGGTATGGCTCAGATAGCCTAGCGGTTAAGAACGTTGCCCCAGTAGCTGAAAGGTTTCTGATTTGAATCCCTAAACTGATTAGGTGAAGAATCTGTCGATGTGCCCTTGAGCAAGGCACTTAACCCTAGTTGCTCTGGATAAGAGCGTCTGATAAATGATGTAAATGTAAAGTTTCTCTTACATTGGTTGCAAATCTGAGACTTAAAGTACGTATCTTTTATTACATCAGACATCAATACAAGAATAAAGACAAAACCACCACCAATTACCCAAATCTAAAGAAATACCCCTCTGAGCATATCTCTTTCTCTCAGGGGGTTTTCATTTTGCATCTGATGAGGAAGCCCCTCTGAAGACTAGATTCATATAAGATGAGAGCCTATAATGCACTCCCATCTCTCCCAGGTCTCAGTATCTCAGTATATAAATGAAAAGTGTCGGAGAGAGAGAGGGAGAGACGTTTTAACGTTAACGTGGACATTGGATAGTGTAATCTCAGATTGGAACATGCGTTAAACCAACAGTTCCAGCACACACTCACTAATTTCCTTCTGAAACCCTGGCCCCCTCATGTACAGTCACGGCTCTATGTACCCTCAGCCTCCTCTCAGCATGTCCTGTTTCTCCTCTCTCCCCCTCCCTCTCCTCTCTCCCCCTCCCTCTCCTCTCTCTCTCCCCTCTCTCCTTGTCTGTCTCTCTCCATAGAGCACAATATGTACAGTGCCTTGCGAAAGTATTCGCCCCCCTTGAACTTTGCAACCTTTTGCCACATTTCAGGCTTCAAACATAAAGATATAAAACTGTATTTTTTTGTGAAGAATCAACAACAAGTGGGACACAATCATGAAGTGGAACGACATTTATTGGATATTTCAAACTTTTTTAACAAATCAAAAACTGAAAAATTGGGCATGCGAAATTATTCAGCCCCTTTACTTTCAGTGCAGCAAACTCTCTCCAGAAGTTCAGTGAGGATCTCTGAATGATCCAATGTTGACCTAAATGACGAATGATGATAAATACAATCCACCTGTGTGTAATCAAGTCTCCGTATAAATGCACCTGCACTGTGATAGTCTCAGAGGTTCGTTAAAAGCGCAGAGAGCATCATGAAGAACAAGGAACACACCAGGCAGGTCCGAGATACTGTTGTGAAGAAGTTTAAAGCCGGATTTGGATACAAAAAGATTTCCCAAGCTTTAAACATCCCAAGGAGCACTGTGCAAGCGATAATATTGAAATGGAAGGAGTATCAGACCACTGCAAATCTACCAAGACCTGGCCGTCCCTCTAAACTTTCAGCTCATACAAGGAGAAGACTGATCAGAGATGCAGCCAAGAGGTCCATGATCACTCTGGATGAACTGCAGAGATCTACAGCTGAGGTGGGAGACTCTGTCCATAGGACAACAATCAGTCGTATATTGCACAAATCTGGCCTTTATGGAAGAGTGGCAAGAAGAAAGCCATTTCTTAAAGATATCCATAAAAAGTGTTGTTTAAAGTTTGCCACAAGCCACCTTGGAGACACACCAAACATGTGGAAGAAGGTGCTCTGGTCAGATGAAACCAAAATTGAACTTTTTGGCAACAATGCAAAACGTTATGTTTGGCGTAAAAGCAACACAGCTGAACACACCATCCCCACTGTCAAACATGGTGGTGGCAGCATCATGGTTTGGGCCTGCTTTTCTTCAGCAGGGACAGGGAAGATGGTTAAACTTGATGGGAAGATGGATGGAGCCAAATACAGGACCATTCTGGAAGAAAACCTGATGGAGTCTGCAAAAGACCTGAGACTGGGACGGAGATTTGTCTTCCAACAAGACAATGATCCAAAACATAAAGCAAAATCTACAATGGAATGGTTCAAAAATAAACATATCCAGGTGTTAGAATGGCCAAGTCAAAGTCCAGACCTGAATCCAATCGAGAATCTGTGGAAAGAACTGAAAACTGCTGTTCACAAATGCTCTCCATCCAACCTCACTGAGCTCGAGCTGTTTTGCAAGGAGGAATGGGAAAAAATTTCAGTCTCTCGATGTGCAAAACTGATAGAGACATACCCCAAGCGACTTACAGCTGTAATCGCAGCAAAAGGTGGCGCTACAAAGTATTAACTTAAGGGGGCTGAATAATTTTGCACGCCCAATTTTTCAGTTTTTGATTTGTTAAAAAAGTTTGAAATATCCAATAAATGTCGTTCCACTTTATGATTGTGTCCCACTTGTTGTTGATTCTTCACAAAAAAATACAGTTTTATATCTTTATGTTTGAAGCCTGAAATGTGGCAAAAGGTCGCAAAGTTCAAGGGGGCCGAATACTTTCGCAAGGCACTGTATATACTGTTTATCTCCCTTAATCCCCATCTCTCCTTTTCTCTGTCTCTCTCCATATACAGCATATACATATTGTGCTCTATCTCTCCTCTCCTCTCTCGCTCTATATATACAGTACATACATCTTGCGCTCTATCTCCCTTAATCCCCATCTCTCCACTCCACTCCACTCCACTCACGAGTGTCTTACAGGCTGTGTGAGAGCTAAGCCTAACCCAGAGAGCCTCCCCAGGTCACAATGTAATTAACCTCCACTGCCGTCCAGGTGCTAAAATATCTTGGTTGATTGCTACAGGAGCTCCTATCCCGCACAGAGACGGAAGAGGAAGCAAGACATCCCACTCCCTCATTTTTTTTTCTGGATCATATACAGTCAATGAACTAAGTAGACCAGACCCAGCTGCTATCACATTGGTGACTTTGGGAGAGCCACACCTTAAGTAAACCTGAACTGTGAACATTTGTTTCAATGGTAAATGGCCTGAGAAAGACCTCTTCATTTATCCACCATCTTTGTCGTGCCCCCGGAGTCAGACGTGCTCTGAAAATGTACTCGGTTCTGAGATGTGATTGGCATTCTAATTTCAAATCTTACTGGATTTGCCACTCACTGCCTCTGCCTTTAAAAACCAACAGGAAGCTACTGATTCACTCACACAGACCAGCCTGACATTTCCCCATCCCAGACTCAATCCTCTGAGTCATTCTAATGCCTAGCTGTTTGTTCAGGACACAACAGTACACACGCAGACACACACACACACACACACACACACACAGAGACACCCACAGACAGACAGGAGGGGTTGGTTATTAAAGGCAGCTTTATTCATGCTTTATCACAGGATAAAGGAGGATACTGAAAATCCCCCGGGAGGTGTGTGAGGAGCGTGTGGGTCCTCTCTCTCTCTCCTTCCCTCCCTCTCTCTATACTCTACCCTGTACAGTATGCACCAGTCTCTGCCCAGAGGCTTAAACACTACGAATAGCCAGATGACTATGAACTAGGCCTTTTGCATGCTTAAATCATCAAATCATCTTTGATTCAACTCAAAGAGTTTTTTTAAACAATGTTGTGAATCTGTTTCCACCTTTTCCACAATCAAGCCAAACTGACCCATATCATTCTGTATTAGACTAGTGTGGTTCAGTACAGGTTGGCATGGTTCAGTTTTCTGCAGTGTTACTGGAATTTTAAAAACGTTACTGTCATTAGTCTGCCAACCTCCATTTTAATAACTAACTCTCCTCTCTCTCTCTCTCTCTCTCTCTCTCTCTCTCTCTCTCTCTCTCTCTCTCTCTCTCTCTCTCTCTGGCTTACTGGCAACTATTCCCGTGGTGCATCCTGGGTATGTGCAGATTGATCGGCCACTCGATGGGGATTCACAGAGGAGCTCTCACCTGTGTCGCCTCCTGCCCTCCGCCCTGCCGCCTGCCCTCCCTCTTCTGCACATCCTCCACACACATCATGAAACTGGTATTAACTGAATGGCAATTGATATGGATTTTTACTGATTCTAGTAGACAGTAAACCAACACAGATAGGGAGGAAAAGCCATCTAATTTTCACACGTCCTTCTTCACACTAAATGAACCTGCCTGTGGGGTTCTGAGCTGCCTGAGTTGACAGCCCACCCTGAAAAACAACCCAATGCCTCTTTTAAGGAACACACAAGGAATGTATTGTACGCTTTAAGAGATTATTCTTTCTTCCTGATAACGACATTCGAGGACATCGACAGCAGAGGGAGCTACTTTGAGGACGAGCTCACACCTGTCACCGCCAGTGTATGAATACAGATCTATTTATTTTTCTCTGGAGCCTGAAGGGCTGTGCGTTTTGGCTGTGTGCATGCCGAAGAAGAAGAAAATGGCTCCCCAGAACTCTGAGGCCGATGCTATGCAAGTGCAGGGGGTGATGGTGGTCCCCGCTGCTAAGAAAACCACCACAGGTTCTGCCTCTACAGGAGACGGAGGAGCAGGAGGAGGTTTGGTGCTGGAGTCATGCCAGGAGGAGTCGGTGAGCGAGGGGTCTATAGACCGGATCCCGCTGCGCCAGTGGGTGATGCACGGAGCCGTCATGTTCGGACGAGAGTTCTGCTACGCCATGGAAACAGCCCTGGTTACGCCTGTACTGCTGCAAATAGGTAAGAGATCACTATATGAAGCATGGAGATTGTACAGACATGTGCACACGTATGTAAACACAGACACACAGCAAGAGTTAACCAGAGTCATGCAGATGATGAAGGAGCCGGGTGGGTGAATTCACATACTCTACCAAACTGTTGACGCTGCCCACATCTATATCAACACAACATATCCCCACATCATATCCCCACATCTATATCAACACAGCATATCCCCACATCATATCCCCACATCTATATCAACACAACATATCCCCACATCATATCCCCACATCTATATCAACACAACATATCCCCACATCATATCCCCATATCTATATCAACACAGCATATCCACACATCTATATCAACACAACATATCCCCACATCATATCCCCACATCTATATCAACACAACATATCCCCACATCTATATCAACACAGCATATCCCCACATCTATATCAACACAGCATATCCCCACATAGTATCCCCACATCTATATCAACACAGCATATCCCCACATCTATATCAACACAGCATATCCCCACATCTATATCAACACAACATATCCCCACATCTATATCAACACAACATATCCCCACATCTATATCAACACAGCATATCCCCACATCTATATCAACACAGCATATCCCCACATCATATCCCCACATCTATATCAACACAGCATATCCCCACATCTATATCAACACAGCATATCCCCACATCTATATCAACACAACATATCCCCACATCTATATCAACACAACATATCCCCACATCTATATCAACACAGCATATCCCCACATCTATATCAACACAGCATATCCCCACATCTATATCAACACAGCATATCCCCACATCTATATCAACACAGCATATCCCCACATCTATATCAACACAGCATATCCCCACATCTATATCAACACAGCATATCCCCACATCTATATCAACACAGCATATCCCCACATCTATATCAACACAGCATATCCCCACATCTATATCAACACAGCATATCCCCACATCTATATCAACACAACATATCCCCACATCTATATCAACACAACATATCCCCACATCATATCCCCACATCTATATCAACACAGCATATCCCCACATCTATATCAACACAGCATATCCCCACATCTATATCAACACAGCATATCCCCACATCTATATCAACACAACATATCCCCACATCATATCCCCACATCTATATCAACACAGCATATCCCCACATCTATATCAACACAGCATATCCCCACATCTATATCAACACAACATATCCCCACATCTATATCAACACAACATATCCCCACATCTATATCAACACAGCATATCCCCACATCTATATCAACACAGCATATCCCCACATCTATATCAACACAGCATATCCCCACATCTATATCAACACAGCATATCCCCACATCTATATCAACACAGCATATCCCCACATCTATATCAACACAGCATATCCCCACATCTATATCAACACAGCATATCCCCACATCTATATCAACACAGCATATCCCCACATCTATATCAACACAGCATATCCCCACATCTATATCAACACAACATATCCCCACATCTATATCAACACAACATATCCCCACATCATATCCCCACATCTATATCAACACAGCATATCCCCACATCTATATCAACACAGCATATCCCCACATCTATATCAACACAGCATATCCCCACATCTATATCAACACAACATATCCCCACATCATATCCCCACATCTATATCAACACAGCATATCCCCACATCTATATCAACACAGCATATCCCCACATCTATATCAACACAACATATCCACACATCTATATCAACACAACATATCACCACATCTATATCAACACAACATATCACCACATCTATATCAACACAGCATATCCCCACATCTATATCAACACAACATATCCACACATCTATATCAACACAACATATCACCACATCTATATCAACACAACATATCACCACATCTATATCAACACAACATATGCCCACATCTATATCAACACAACATATCCACACATCTATATTAACACAACATATCCCCACATCTATATCAACAGGGTAGCCTAGTGGTTAGAGCGTTGGACTAATAACCAGAAGGTTGCAAGTTCAAACCCCTGAGCTGACAAGGTACAAATCTGTCATTCTGCCCCTGAACAGGCAGTTAACCCACTGTTCCTAGGCCGTCATTGAAAATAAGAATTTGTTCTTAACTGACTTGCCTAGTTAAATAAAGGTTACATTTAAAAAATAAATAAATAAAAAAAATAATATCCCCACATCTATATCAACACAGCATATTCCCACATCTATATCAACACAACATATTCCCACATCTATATCAACACAGCATATTCCCACATCTATATCAACACAACATATCCACACATCTATATCAACACAGCATATCCCCACATCTATATCAACACAGCATATTCCCACATCTATATCAACACAACATATTCCCACATCTATATCAACACAGCATATTCCCACATCATATCCCCACATCTATATCAACACAACATATTCCCACATCTATATCAACACAACATATTCCCACATCTATATCAACACAGCATATCCCCACATCATATCCCCACATCTATATCAACACAGCATATCCCCACATCTATATCAACACAACATATCCCCACATCTATATCAACACAACATATTCCCACATCTATATCAACACAGCATATTCCCACATCTATATCAACACAACATATTCCCACATCTATATCAACACAGCATATCCCCACATCTATATCAACACAGCATATCCCCACATCTATATCAACACAACATATCCCCACATCTATATCAACACAGCATATCCACACATCTATATCAACACAGCATATCCCCACATCTATATCAACACAGCATATCCCCACATCTATATCCACACATCTATATCAACACATCTATATCAACACAGCATATCCCCACATCTATATCAACACATCATATCCCCACATCTATATCAACACAGCATATTCCCACATCTATATCAACACAGCATATTCCCACATCTATATCAACACAACATATTCCCACATCTATATCAACACAACATATCCCCACATCATATTCCCACATCTATATCAACACAACATATCCACACATCTATATAAACACAACATATCCCCACATCTATATCATCATATCCCCACATCTATATCAACACAGCGTATCTCCACACAGCGTATCAACACAACGTATCCCCACATCTATATCAACACAACATATCCCCACATCATATCCCCATATCTATATCAACACAGCATATCCACACATCTATATCAACACAACATATCCCCACATCATATCCCCACATCTATATCAACACAACATATCCCCACATCTATATCAACACAGCATATCCCCACATCTATATCAACACAGCATATCCCCACATAGTATCCCCACATCTATATCAACACAGCATATCCCCACATCTATATCAACACAGCATATCCCCACATCTATATCAACACAACATATCCCCACATCTATATCAACACAACATATCCCCACATCTATATCAACACAGCATATCCCCACATCTATATCAACACAGCATATCCCCACATCATATCCCCACATCTATATCAACACAGCATATCCCCACATCTATATCAACGCAGCATATCCCCACATCTATATCAACACAACATATCCCCACATCTATATCAACACAGCATATCCCCACATCTATATCAACACAGCATATCCCCACATCTATATCAACACAGCATATCCCCACATCTATATCAACACAGCATATCCCCACATCTATATCAACACAGCATATCCCCACATCTATATCAACACAGCATATCCCCACATCTATATCAACACAGCATATCCCCACATCTATATCAACACAGCATATCCCCACATCTATATCAACACAGCATATCCCCACATCTATATCAACACAGCATATCCCCACATCTATATCAACACAGCATATCCCCACATCTATATCAACACAGCATATCCCCACATCTATATCAACACAACATATCCCCACATCATATCCCCACATCTATATCAACACAGCATATCCCCACATCTATATCAACACAGCATATCCCCACATCTATATCAACACAACATATCCCCACATCATATCCCCACATCTATATCAACACAGCATATCCCCACATCTATATCAACACAGCATATCCCCACATCTATATCAACACAACATATCCACACATCTATATCAACACAACATATCACCACATCTATATCAACACAACATATCACCACATCTATATCAACACAGCATATCCCCACATCTATATCAACACAACATATCCACACATCTATATCAACACAACATATCACCACATCTATATCAACACAACATATCACCACATCTATATCAACACAACATATGCCCACATCTATATCAACACAACATATCACCACATCTATATCAACACAACATATCACCACATCTATATCAACACAACATATGCCCACATCTATATCAACACAACATATCCACACATCTATATTAACACAACATATCCCCACATCTATATCAACAGGGTAGCCTAGTGGTTAGAGCGTTGGACTAATAACCGGAAGGTTGCAAGTTCAAACCCCTGAGCTGACAAGGTACAAATCTGTCATTCTGCCCCTGAACAGGCAGTTAACCCACTGTTCCTAGGCCGTCATTGAAAATAAGAATTTGTTCTTAACTGACTTGCCTAGTTAAATAAAAAATAAATAAATAAAAATAATAATATCCCCACATCTATATCAACACAGCATATTCCCACATCTATATCAACACAACATATTCCCACATCTATATCAACACAGCATATTCCCACATCATATCCCCACATCTATATCAACACAACATATTCCCACATCTATATCAACACAACATATTCCCACATCTATATCAACACAGCATATCCCCACATCATATCCCCACATCTATATCAACACAGCATATCCCCACATCTATATCAACACAACATATCCCCACATCTATATCAACACAACATATTCCCACATCTATATCAACACAGCATATTCCCACATCTATATCAACACAACATATTCCCACATCTATATCAACACAGCATATCCCCACATCTATATCAACACAGCATATCCCCACATCTATATCAACACAGCATATCCCCACATCTATATCAACACAGCATATCCCCACATCTATATCAACACAGCATATCCCCACATCTATATCCACACATCTATATCAACACATCTATATCAACACAGCATATCCCCACATCTATATCAACACATCATATCCCCACATCTATATCAACACAGCATATTCCCACATCTATATCAACACAGCATATTCCCACATCTATATCAACACAACATATTCCCACATCTATATCAACACAACATATCCCCACATCATATTCCCACATCTATATCAACACAACATATCCACACATCTATATAAACACAACATATCCCCACATCTATATCATCATATCCCCACATCTATATCAACACAGCGTATCTCCACACAGCGTATCAACACAACGTATCCCCACATCTATATCAACACAACATATCCCCACATCTATATCATCATATCCCCACATCTATATCAACACAGCGTATCTCCACACAGCGTATCCCCACATCTATATCAACACAACATATCAACACAACATATCCCCACATCTATATCAACACAGCATTTCCACACAATATATCCAAACGTCCATCGTAAACACATTGGATAAGAATTCAAGGTCCTTCCTGCTCTTCAGTGTTCCTGCCACAGCCCTAATAACAGGCCTGCCTAGGAAAGACAAGGCTCCAGTCCTTTTACAGTCCATCTGATTAGATGCTATCTCGACGGTAAACAGTAAATCATACTGTTTGACTGGCCTGGGGTTGTGGCGGCAGCAATGTATAGAGACACTGGATGTGACTTAGCAGAGGAATAACCACGTGGGGGATGCTGGGGGATGCGCTGATACACCAGTGTTCTTCTTGACTAATGATAGCTCAGTCGACTACAGATGTGGATAAAAATCACCTAACAAATACTTTTTCAGATGTAGTGAAGAGGGGCTGTGTTTCCATCAGGATAACTGTTCTGTTATTAATGCCATTAAATCATCCTTTGAGTCCATCCAGCCACCTCTGTCTCACGGCAGTTTTGATTCCAGTGTTTATAAGGGTCTAGCTAGCTAGCTGTCTCTGGCTGTCCATATGCCTCTAAATGTGTGTCTGCTTGGGGATTACAGCTCTCTGAAACACCACAATCCAGCCTGGCGCCAAAGACACCCTACCTACCTCACCGCTCTCACGTCAAGCCACCTCACAGCGGGGGTGGGGGGGGGTAGTAAAGGGAGAGGTGTGGAGTGAGGGAGAGAGAGACATTCTCTGCTCAGAGCTTTGACTGAGTTTACAACTCCATGTGTTCCCTGCACCCATTCTCATGCCATTTACTTTATAGTATACTACATTTGACCAGGGCCTATAGACCTACCTCCTCACTCAGACTGAGTTTCAATGATAGTGTGGGTGACATTGCGTGCTCTGGGTTATCTACCAATGGCATGGTACTGGAGCTTGGTCCAGTCCAGGGAAACACCCCATGTGGAAGTGACTTAGCGTTTGACTTCAGTATTGTCTGACGGTGTTCATCATAAGGTGAGACAATGCCGTCCGTCATTACAGTCTGTTGAAACGTCTCTTCGTTCTCTCCTTTGACGTAAAGTAGGCCTCTGTCGTCACAAGCTATCACTGATTGATGTGTTATTTGTTTTTGGCAGAGTGACAACCCAATTTCCTACATTTGGTAGGTAAAATTCTATATATACCATTGTACATTATCATACACACTATTCCCTATACTGTATAGTGCCCAATATAATGCACTACTTTTGACCGTTAAAGAAGTGACTTTTCTCCTATAGCAATATGAAGCCATAGGCGACGAGTTAGACTAAATAGGTGCCCCAGGGAATAGGCCTAAACTAGAAACCCAGTACCCTGCATTCTGACCATCAGTTTCCTCCGAACATCTTGGGAAAGACAGAGCGCAGCAGTATTGTTCTTGATGTGCAGGTTAGGATGGCGACCCACTGTGTAACTGCACTTTTCTTTTGTTGTTATTGAGCGTTTATTTGAACCTAGCCTGATGAGCCCGTCATGAACCAAACTGTTACAGACTTATATCTATCCTACCCTGCCTTTCTAAGGTCTTCGAAAGCCAAGTCAACAAACAGATTACTGACCATTTCCAATCCCACCATACCGTCTCCGCTATGCAATCTGGTTTCAGAGCTGGTCATGGGTGCACCTCAGCCACGCTCAAGGTCCTAAACGATATCTTAACCGCCATCGATAAGAAACAATACTGTGCAGACGTATTCATTGACCTGGCCAAGGATTTCAACTCTGTCAATCACCGCGTCCTCATCGGCAGACTCGATAGCCTTGGTTTCTCAAATGATTGCCTCGCCTGGTTCACCAACTACTTATCTGATAGAGTTCAGTATGTCAAATCTGAGGGCCTGTTGTCCGAACCTCTGGTAGTCTCTATGGGGGTGCCACAGGGTTCAATTCTTGGACCGACTCTCTTCTCTGTATACATCAATGATGTCGCTCTTGCTGCTGGTGAGTCTCTGATCCACCTCTACGCAGACGACACCATTCTGTATACTTCTGGCCCTTCTTTGGACACTGTGTTAACAACCCTTCAGACGAGCTTCAATGCCATACAACTCTCCTTCCGTGGCCTCCAACTGCTCTTAAATACAAGTAAAACTAAATGCATGCTCTTCAACCGATCGCTGCCTGCACCTGCCCGCCCGTCCAACATTACTACTCTGGACGGTTCTGACTTAGAAATGTGGACAACTACAAATACCTAGGTGTCTGGTTAGACTGTAAACTCTCCTTCCAGACTCACATCAAACATCTCCAATCTAAAGTTAAATCTAGAATTGGCTTCCTATTTTGCAACAGAACATCCTTCATTCATGCTGCCAAACATACCCTCGTAAAAACGGACTATCCTACCGATCCTCGACTTAGTGATGTCACTTACAAAATAGCCTCCAATAGCCTACTCAATAAATTGGATGCAGTCTATCACAGTGCCATCCGTTTTGTCACCAAAGCCCCATATACTACCCACCACTGCAACCTGTACGCTCTCGTTGCCTGGCCCTCGCTTCATACTCATCGCCAAACCCACTGGCTCCAGGTCATCTCCAAGACCCTGCTAGGTAAAGTCCCCCCTTATCTCAGCTCGCTGGTCACCATAGCAGCACCCACCTGTAGCACGCGCTCCAGCAGGTATATCTCTCTGGTCACCCCCAAAACCAATTCTTCCTTTGGCCGCTTCTCCTTCCAGTTCTCTGCTGCCAATGACTGGAACGAACTACAAAAATCTCTGAAACTGGAAACACTTATCTCCCTCACTAGCTTTAAGCACCAGCTGTCAGAGCAGTTTACAGATTACTGCACCTGTACATAGCCCACCTATAATTTAGCCCAAACAACTACCTCTTTCCCTACTGTATTTATTTTATTTATTTATTTATTTTGCTCCTTTGCACCCCATTATTTTTATTTCTACTTTGCACATTCTTCCACTGCAAATCTACCATTCCAGTGTTTTACTTTCTATATTGTATTTACTTTGCCACCATGGCCTTTTTTTGCCTTTACCTCCCTTATCTCACCTCATTTGCTCACATCGTATATAGACTTATTTTTCTACTGTATTATTGACTGTATGTTTGTTTTACTCCATGTGTAACTCTGTGTATGTGTCGAACTGCTTTGCTTTATCTTGGCCAGGTCGCAATTGTAAATGAGAACTTGTTCTCAACTTGCCTACCTGGTTAAATAAAGGTGAAATAAAACATTTAAAAAAAATGTTGAGCCCTCAACAGGCAGCTCACGTAGGGGATGTTTGTTGACACAGCCTACAGTAGAGAAGGGTAATGGTATTTTCCACTAGAGCTGTTCAAATACAATTATATGTAAACAAACATCATTGTAGGATGGTGACAGTCAGGGTCAGATTCAACTGAACTGATTCGGCTTGAGACGCCTCAATTCCTTGGTCTGCTGGTGGTTGTCATTGCTGTTCAGCGTTCTGATTATGTCACCATTTGAGGTCTCGCCTTAGTACACTCTTAGAAAAAAGATTGCATCTTTATTTTAAGAGTGTCGTAATAACTGTGTCATGGGTCTTCAGAAGTGTCATTTATGCTGAGTCAGGTGTGCAGGCTAGGTATGGGTGGGGGGCAGAGCGGGATCGTGATGAAGGGGTAGGAAGGGGGAGAGAGCAGGAACATAACGAAGGGGTAGGAAGGGGGAGAGAGCAGGAACATAACGAAGGGGGAGAGAGCGGGAACATGATGAAGGGGTGGGAAGGGGGAGAGAGCGGGAACATGATGAAGGGGGAGAGAGCGGGAACATGATGAAGGGGGAGAGAGCGGGAACATGATGAAGGGGGAGAGAGCGGGAACATGATGAAGGGGGAGAGAGCGGGAACATGATGAAGGGGTGGGAAGGGGGAGAGAGCGGGAACATGATGAAGGGGTGGGAAGGGGGAGAGAGCGGGAACGTGATGAAGGGGTGGGAAGGGGGAGAGAGCGGGAACGTGATGAAAGTGTAGGAAGGGGAGAGAGCGGGAACATGATGAAGGGGTGGGAAGGGGGAGAGAGCGGGAACGTGATGAAGGGGTGGGAAGGGGGAGAGAGCGGGAACGTGATGGAGGGGGAGAGAGCGGGAACATGATGAAGGGGTGGGAAGGGGGAGAGCGGGAACGTGATGAAGGGGGAGAGAGCGGGAACATGATGAAAGTGTAGGAAGGGGGAGAGAGCGGGAACATGATGAAGGGGTGGGAAGGGGGAGGGAGCGGGAACATGATGAAGGGGTGGGAAGGGGGAGAGAGCAGGAACATAACGAAGGGGTAGGAAGGGGGAGAGAGCGGGAACATGATGAAGGGGTAGGAAGGGGGAGAGAGCGGGAACATGATGAAGGGGGAGAGAGCGGGAACATGGTGAAGGGGTAGGAAGGGGGAGAGAGCGGGAACATTAGGAAGGGGGAGAGAGCGGGAACATGATGAAGGGGTGGGAAGGGGGAGGGAGCGGGAACATGATGAAGGGGTGGGAAGGGGGAGAGAGCAGGAACATAACGAAGGGGTAGGAAGGGGGAGAGAGCGGGAACATGATGAAGGGGTAGGAAGGGGGAGAGAGCGGGAACATGATGAAGGGGGAGAGAGCGGGAACATGATGAAGGGGTAGGAAGGGGGAGAGAGCGGGAACATTAGGAAGGGGGAGAGAGGGGGAACATTAGGAAGGGGGAGAGAGGGGGAACATGATGAAGGGGGAGAGAGCGGGAACATGATGAAGGGGGAGAGAGCGGGAACATTAGGAAGGGGGAGAGAGGGGGAACATGATGAAGGTGGAGAGAGTGGGAACGTGATGAAGGGGGAGAGAGTGGGAACGTGATGAAGGGGGAGAGAGTGGGAACGTGATGAAGGGGGAGAGAGTGGGAACGTGATAAAGGGGTAGGAAGGGGGAGAGCGAGGGGCAGAGGGTTGGTAAGAGGGAGTGGATGGAGTGATGTACAGATGTGACATAAGCAACGCTAAGAGGTAGCACGCAAGGTTTATGTAACAATTTTTTTTAAAAATATATATATATATATATTTGCCCAGGCTGTTAAGTATAGTATATGCAAAAGTGTGTGTGCATGTTCCACTGTTCCGTTCGGAGTACCACTGAGAACTCTATGGTCTGAGTCTCCTGTGAATGTTTGGCTGGCTCCTCTACAGAGTTGTGGCTTTCCCCAACAGGAACCCACTCATGGCTCATAAACGTGGGAACACAATCTCAGGAGAATAATATCCCCGTATCAGTGCTTTTTGCTCATTTTTCAACCACACTCATTGTTTATTATTTTCTTCACAGAAGGGTAACGACCAAAAATGTGACATTTGTTTAGATGAATAAGCCTAGCTCATCTGAACCACATGATATACGAGAACTATACAGTGCATGGGATTATAGGTTATAAGTAATACTGTTTACCTGAATAGGCCTAGAGTGAATGGCATTACACCAGACAATGTATGGGAACTAGACGATATACACTGAGTATACCAGACATTATGAACATCTTCCTAATATTGCATTTTTTCTCGCTCTCGCTCTCTGTGTGTGTGTCTAACATTAAGAATAATACCAGTTTACATGACATCTGCCCTTATGACTAAGGTTACTCTAGACCTACTGTTATATAAACTTATGACTAAGGTTAATCTATTCCTACTGCTATAAACTAATAGCTGAAGTTAATCTAGTTTTGCTGTTGTATAAACTCATGCATAAGGTTAATCTATTCCTACTGTTGTAAAACTCATGAATAAGGTTGTGGATTTGCTCTAATCTATATAAAGCCAGGCTTGCTAAAACGGTGTTTGGATGTTGGAACCTGGATTCATCCCAGCCTTATGTTTGGATGTTGGAAGGCTGGGTATAGGTTTAGATGGATCCAGGGTATGTTTGGATGTTGGAAGGCTGGGTATAGGTTTAGATGGATCCAGGTTATGTTTGGATGTTGGAAGGCTGGGTATAGGTTTAGATGGATCCAGGTTATGTTTGGATGTTGGAAGGCTGGGTATAGGTTTAGATGGATCCAGGTTATGTTTGGATGTTGGAAGGCTGGGTATAGGTTTAGATGGATCCAGGGTATGTTTGGATGTTGGAAGGCTGGGTATAGGTTTAGATGGATCCAGGTTATGTTTGGATGTTGGAAGGCTGGGTATAGGTTTAGATGGATCCAGGTTATGTTTGGATGTTGGAAGGCTGGGTATAGGTTTAGATGGATCCAGGTTATGTTTGGATGTTGGAAGGCTGGGTATAGGTTTAGATGGATCCAGGTTATGTTTGGATGTTGGAAGGCTGGGAATAGGTTTAGATGGATCCAGGGTATGTTTGGATGTTGGAAGGCTGGGTATAGGTTTAGATGGATCCAGGTTATGTTTGGATGTTGGAAGGCTGGGTATGGGTTTAGATGGATCCAGGGTATGTTTGGATGTTGGAAGGCTGGGTATAGGTTTAGATGGATCCAGGGTATGTTTGGATGTTGGAAGGCTGGGTATAGGTTTAGATGGATCCAGGTTATGTTTGGATGTTGGAAGGCTGGGTATAGGTTTAGATGGATCCAGGGTATGTTTGGATGTTGGAAGGCTGGGTATAGGTTTAGATGGATCCAGGGTATGTTTGGATGTTGGAAGGCTGGGTATAGGTTTAGATGGATCCAGGTTATGTTTGGATGTTGGAAGGCTGGGTATAGGTTTAGATGGATCCAGGGTATGTTTGGATGTTGGAAGGCTGGGTATAGGTTTAGATGGATCCAGGTTATGTTTGGATATTGGAAGGCTGGGTATAGGTTTAGATGGATCCAGGGTATGTTTGGATGTTGGAAGGCTGGGTATAGGTTTAGATGGATCCAGGGTATGTTTGGATGTTGGAAGGCTGGGTATAGGTTTAGATGGATCCAGGTTATGTTTGGATGTTGGAAGGCTGGGTATAGGTTTAGATGGATCCAGGTTATGTTTGGATGTTGGAAAGCTGGGTATAGGTTCAGATGGATCCAGGTTATGTTTGGATGTTGGAAGGCTGGGTATAGGTTTAGATGGATCCAGGGTATGTTTGGATGTTGGAAGGCTGGGTATAGGTTTAGATGGATCCAGGTTATGTTTGGATGTTGGAAGGCTGGGTATAGGTTTAGATGGATCCAGGTTATGTTTGGATGTTGGAAGGCTGGGTATAGGTTTAGATGGATCCAGGTTATGTTTGGATGTTGGAAGGCTGGGTATAGGTTTAGATGGATCCAGGTTATGTTTGGATGTTGGAAGGCTGGGAATAGGTTTAGATGGATCCAGGGTATGTTTGGATGTTGGAAGGCTGGGTATAGGTTTAGATGGATCCAGGTTATGTTTGGATGTTGGAAGGCTGGGTATGGGTTTAGATGGATCCAGGGTATGTTTGGATGTTGGAAGGCTGGGTATAGGTTTAGATGGATCCAGGGTATGTTTGGATGTTGGAAGGCTGGGTATAGGTTTAGATGGATCCAGGTTATGTTTGGATATTGGAAGGCTGGGTATAGGTTTAGATGGATCCAGGGTATGTTTGGATGTTGGAAGGCTGGGTATAGGTTTAGATGGATCCAGGGTATGTTTGGATGTTGGAAGGCTGGGTATAGGTTTAGATGGATCCAGGTTATGTTTGGATGTTGGAAGGCTGGGTATAGGTTTAGATGGATCCAGGTTATGTTTGGATGTTGGAAAGCTGGGTATAGGTTCAGATGGATCCAGGTTATGTTTGGATGTTGGAAGGCTGGGTATAGGTTTAGATGGATCCAGGGTATGTTTGGATGTTGGAAGGCTGGGTATAGGTTTAGATGGATCCAGGTTATGTTTGGATGTTGGAAGGCTGGGTATAGGTTTAGATGGATCCAGGTTATGTTTGGATGTTGGAAGGCTGGGTATAGGTTTAGATGGATCCAGGTTATGTTTGGATGTTGGAAGGCTGGGTATAGGTTTAGATGGATCCAGGTTATGTTTGGATGTTGGAAGGCTGGGAATAGGTTTAGATGGATCCAGGGTATGTTTGGATGTTGGAAGGCTGGGTATAGGTTTAGATGGATCCAGGTTATGTTTGGATGTTGGAAGGCTGGGTATGGGTTTAGATGGATCCAGGGTATGTTTGGATGTTGGAAGGCTGGGTATAGGTTTAGATGGAGGGTGTGAATGTTGAAACGTTAAAACAAAAGTTAAGATCCTTAACGTTAAGAAAAATCCCTAAGGGAAACAACTACTTCAAGGTCTCGGGGCGAGTGACGTTATCGATTTTAAAACTCCACTAGCGCGCACCGCTAACTAGCCAGCCATTTCACATTAGTTACATAGGCACGTTTGACTGTCCACTGATATATGCTACATAGACAGTCAAACGTGCCTATTTATAGGTTTTTACTATTTCGTAACAGCTGCAGTAGGACGTGTGATTTATGAGTACTATCATCATGCTACAGAGTATGCAAAAAATCTAACCAGCCATGCTTCAATTGAGGCTAAATATTTGATTACGCCCCAACACAGTAAAACAACACATCTGTCCGACAGCCGGTCATCTTGGTTATTTTCCGTCCCCAATGCAAATGAATTGTGAACTTCACAGGTTTTCCGGCTGCCCGATGAACTAACGGTAGGCATATCGTATGATTGGATTATAACGCCACGCCACTGGCTAATCCCTGGCATCCCTGCCCTATGGTATGTTGTCCAGAAATGCCAACTATTTGCAAGGCAGCAAGGAGGCTTCCATTTTGTCCATCCGTGTTTACTTCCCTATGCTGAATAAGAAGAATCGCCACAAAGAGATGGAGATTGAGAAGTTTGCTAGGCGGGAATGTGTGAGCCGGCACATTTTTTAAACCCCCCCACCTGTTTTTCTCTGTGGAATCATTTTTGGGGGGTGAGGTCACCGACAAACCCAACTCTCAGCTGGTGATGGGAGGGATGATCCAACTGGAAAAACACTGGACAGGTGGCATTTCTAATGAGGCTGGAATTTGTGGAATTTTAAGGCTGTGTTGTTGTGGTTCTCTGTTAAAATACTAGTCCTCAATCCCCATCCAACATTCCTGCATACCTTGCATATTGAATTCTGGGGAAAAGTTAGTTGGACAGTGGGGTAGCATAGCTGGACATTCAACATTGTTAGATGGACATTGAATTCTGGGAAAAATAATTAGTTGGATATTGTCAGTTGGACATTGTATAAGTAGGGTCACATAGCCCAGATCAGGGTTACCCCAACCCGGTCCTTTGGCCCCCCTGGGTCCACGTTTTGTCCTTGCCCCAACCCGGTCCTGTGGCCCCCCCTGGGTCCACGTGTTGGGTTTTGTCCTTGCCTCAACCCGGTCCTGTGGCCCCCCCTGGGTCCACGTGTTGGGTTTTGTCCTTGCCCCAACCCGGTCCTGTGGCCCCCCCTGGGTCCACGTTTTGGGTTTTGTCTTTGCCCAAACCCAGTCCTGTGGCCCCCCCTGGGTCCACGTTTTGGGTTTTGTCTTTGCCCAAACCCAGTCCTGTGGCCCCCCCCTGGGTCCACGTTTTGTCCTTGCCCAAACCCAGTCCTGTGGTCCCCCTGGGTCCACGTTTTGCACTACACAGTTGACTCCAATAAATAATGCTAGATGACATGTTTAGGTAATCTATCTCGGGGGTAGGCAACCCTGTTCCTGGAGTGCTGCAGGTGCTGCAGGATTGGAGGCACCAGACCTGACCAACTGAGCTAATGGATCACTTGGTCTGGTCACCTGTTCTTCCAGTTCAGTTAAAACATCAAGTTACCTACCTCTAAACTAGCTGAACATTGCATAGCATATGTCCAATGTCCAATATCAGCAAGGTTATGGCGTGGCCACAGATCAAAGAACAGCCAGTGACTTACACACTGTGAAATCCCACTGTGGGTTTAATGAACTGCTAGTAGACCTCTGAAATCTATACTGCTATGACACACACACACACACACACACACGCCCCCCCCAGGGCACCCACTACTGCTGGCTCTCTGTCCCTCTTTCCCTCCCAGTTAGACAGCAAGGAGAGATTTTGCCATTTCTCTGACTGCTCACAGTTGAACTCAGGCAACGAGATGGAGGACTTGCGGTAGACTCATCTCATCACTTTCAGATCAGATCTAACTGCTTTAATTCACATTAAGCTGGGGCGTTTTCCTTTCATTAACGTGAGATGATAGCTAGATGACATATAGCACTCTGATATGAGCTGTGTGCGTCATGTCATGTGCTCGTTCATTTGTCCAGTACTGGCCTCGTCCCATGTCGTCCTATGGGGCTCATCCCATGTCGTCCTATGGGGCTCATCCCATGTCGTCCTATGGGGCCCTTTACCTTATTACATGTCAAACAGGAAGCAGTGTGTGTGTGTGATGTCACACGGGAAGCAGTGTGTGTGGGCAGGCAGGGGGCAGGAACCTTCCGTGACTCTGGAGCTTACTGATAGAGAGAGGCTTTGAGACACACACACACACACACACACGCATCTCACAGCCTGCTGCCAGCCTGCTGCCAGCCCCCAGACATCACTGTGCCGTGCCTCATGGGTATGCCACATCTCACAGATAGAGCCGAGTGTCTCTCTCTCTCTCTCTCTCTCTCTCTCTCTCTCACACACACACACACACTCTCTCTTTCATAATGGATTTTTAATAATGGTCAGTGTGAGCTTTAGCTAATTTGACAATAAAATGCATAATGCAAAGTGTTAGGCTAACGTCTTGTTCCTAGACATCACAGTGACCCTGGATCTGATGGCTTGAACATAGATTGACTATAACAGGCCAACTAGAAACAAAACCATTGGTAATAAAAGGATGGGAACCGGGGTTGGGGTCAATTCCATTTCTATTCCGAAAGTAAACCCAATTCCACATTTTCCCTCATTGAGAAGTATTGAATATAATTGGAATTTCAGTGTACTTCCTGAATATGGAATTGACCCCAACCCTGATGGGAACCATTAAGCCTAGGAGCTTTATGGTCCATGTTGGCCTCTGTTCTTTTTAATATCATAAACATTACCACGCTCTTTACAATCAACCTTTATTCTCTCTGGTTGTCTTCCATTGTTTCGTGGCCTGTGAGGCTTTTCATCAGCTTCCCCAAAACAATCAGTGCCTGGTGAACCCAGAGCCGTTGGCTAGAGCGAGACCTATTCATTTAGGGTTTGTATTATTTCAATATAGCCATCGTCATCACTCTCCGAACCTTGAGCCATCTGTGCCCACAAAAGCAGGAAACACCCACACTGTGACCTATTTCGTTCCAGGAGCCCCGTTGGGAACCTAATTTGTCTGACTAGCTTCCAATAGAGAATGTTTAATGAGGTGTAGTGACTGGGTGGTAATGTTGTTGTTGTTGTTGTGTTGTTGTTGTGTTGTCACAGAACGTTGCAGATGCTACTCCAGCAGTTCATTTTAGCCTAGAATCTGTGATGCTGTGGTTTACTCCCAGTTGTAAAAAGGGGAATTTAGAGTCCATGGAGACGACAGTATAATGTAAGAAATGTCTAATTTTTAGCGATCTTCTGTCTGATTTGACTTTGTGGGGCTGTGTTAAAGGGATGTTGTCAAGGAGGCCCTTTACCTACTTCCCCAGAGTCAGATGAAGTTGTGGATACCATTTTTATGTCTCTGTGTCCAGTATGAAGGAAGTTGGAGGTAATTTCACAAGCCAATGCTAACTCACGTTAGCGGAGGTATATAAAGGGTCTCATTGCCAAAAATCCCAAAGTATCCCTTTAATAATCCCTTTAATAATCTGCAAACATACAACACAACGCAATTTAGTCTTATTTTGTCCCCATCTGTGTTAAATTCACAGTGTCTCTGCTGGGGTTGATTGGAGGAAGAATCCTCTCTTCCTCCGCCTCTACTGCAGTGTCCCAGGACTGTGGCTGACTACTGACTACTGCAGTATTATGTAACACTGCTGACTAACAGCTGTGTGTGTGTGTGTGTGTGTGTGTGTGTGTGTGTGTGTGTGTGTCTTGCAGTTTTAAAGGCGAGCAGAGTGGATGCAGCATAAAACAAAATCTCCTTGTTACATTAGGAATCAATCAATCAGAGCTGAGGACAGCCCCTCTCTTCTCATTCACCCGTACACTGCTAACACACAATACATCATCTTACCGCACTGTGCAAATGACCTTGAAGGCACCTTGATGACACTACTGTTCTACGAGCTAAGAAGGGGGAACAGACAGCTGTGCGTGTGTGTGTGATTCATACTGCGGGACTGCTGAGCTAGCTCTTCTCCTGGCTGTCTTCTACTCTGTATTACAGGGCAGTATGGACTCCCCTGTCCTGGCTGTCTTCTATTCTGTATTACAGGGCAGTACGGACTCCCCTGTCCTGGCTGTCTTCTATTCTGTATTACAGGGCAGTACGGACTCCCCTGTCCTGGCTGTCTTCTATTCTGTATTACAGGGCAGTACGGACTCCCCTGTCCTGGCTGTCTTCTATTCTGTATTACAGGGCAGTACGGACTCCCCTGTCCTGGCTGTCTTCTATTCTGTATTACAGGGCAGTACGGACTCCCCTGTCCTGGCTGTCTTCTATTCTGTATTACAGGGCAGTACGGACTCCCCTGTCCTGGCTGTCTTCTATTCTGTATTACAGGGCAGTACGGACTCCCCTGTTCTGGCTGTCTTCTATTCTGTATTACAGGGCAGTACGGACTCCCCTGTCCTGGCTGTCTTCTACTCTGTATTACAGGGCAGTACGGACTCCCCTGTTCTGGCTGTCTTCTATTCTGTATTACAGGGCAGTACGGACTCCCCTGTCCTGGCTGTCTTCTACTCTGTATTACAGGGCAGTACGGACTCCCCTGTTCTGGCTGTCTTCTATTCTGTATTACAGGGCAGTACGGACTCCCCTGTCCTGGCTGTCTTCTACTCTGTATTACAGGGCAGTACGGACTCCCCTGTCCTGGCTGTCTTCTATTCTGTATTACAGGGCAGTACGGACTCCCCAACCTGGGTCCTGAGCATCTCCTTTCGCTGCTTAATGAATGCACAAACACAAACTCCCTCTCACACTCACTCACACACACAGACATGCACACACACCCTCAGCTCAGCACGGAAAACAAACAAACGCTGCTACGTAGCCTGCCGTGAGGGGGATTTCTGTCTGTCTGTCCGTCTGTCTGTCTGTCTCTAGGTCTCTTATTTGAGAGTCAGATACACCCTGCTCTCTGCTCGCTCGGCGAAGCTCTTCATCACTGGGTGCACTTTAAACCGCCCTCGGTAATTAAATCACCCTTTTCGATGTCAACTGCAGGAAGGCAGGCAGGCAGGCCGCTGTGCCACCGGTGGCTCTATTGGCAGGAGCCTCCACCTGTCATCATGTTTCACTTCTTAAGTGCGTAACAAAATGACATTTTGTTAATGCAGTTTATTTAGTTTCTTAATTGTATTTCAGTGTTATTGTCTATTGTTGATAGTTATCTCTAGGCTACAGAATGAATTGAAGTTTCTCTCCTCTGGTTTTCTGAAGTTGTTTACAAGCTATAGTACTTTGTCAGTGGACCCGGCAGTACAGTGGACCCGGCAGTACAGTGGACCCGGCAGTACAGTGGAACCGGCAGTACAGTGGAACCGGCAGTACTGTAGACCCGGCTGCTCTAATCACTGCTCCCTACATTCTTAGAAAAAAAGGTGCTATCTAGAACCTGAAAGGGCTCTTTGGCTGTCCCCATAGGAGAAACCCTTTTCGATTCCAGGTACAACCCTTTTGGTTCCATGTAAAACCCTGTACACAGAGGGTTCCACATGGAACCCAAAAGGGTTCTACCCTTTTTTTCTAAGAGTGTACCGCACCACTGTTTAACTGGGAAACGAGTGCTCTGTTGCCTCCATCCATCAAATGTTGTGTGTTTGTGTGAGTAGGAACGCATCTCTTCTGGAATGGATGGCCGTTTTATAAAATAGTCTCCTCACGGACACTCCCCCTCACACTGCTGGGAAGCAGCAAACGCTATGACTCACATCCCAACACGATGTAGGCCAGTCTCCCCCCTTCCTTCCACCGCTCTCACCTCTCAGGGGCTCGGCTACAAATGTGTCAATGCATTTAAACTGGCATCTCTCTCTTTTAGTCCCTCAATCTCTTTCTCTCTTTCACTCTCTTTCTCTTTCTCTCTCTCTCTTTCTCTCTCTCTCTCTTTATCTCTTTCTCTATGTGTCTGAACATTAAGAACACCTTCCTAATATTGAGTTGCTACCCCCCCATTTGCCCTCACAACAGCCTAAATTTGTCAGGGCATGGACTCTACAAGGTGTTGAAAGCATTCCACAGGGATGCTGGCCCATGTTGACTCCAATGCTTTTGTTAGCAGTTTATGTTATTCTTTAATAACACAGATCCCAAATCAAATCAGGGTTTATTCAAATAGGACAAATCATGCTTGGAAGTAGATGGTCATTCTCCCCTGTCCTCAGTGATGCTCTCCTGAGACTCTCTCCAGTGAACAAAGGGGCAGGATCTAGTTTTATAACCCAGCCCTAGCCTGTGGTTGACCAATTAGAATTCCTTGCAATAAAACTGGGCCAATGGCCAGATAAGTATCCTATTTCAGACTCAATATACAGACAAATTCCTCCCATGTCCCTGCATTAATCCCCTACTACAGAAAAAAACACTATTTCCATTGATCTTTAGTCCTCTATTGGCTGTTAGTTCTGTCTCTCTCTTTATCTTGGAAATATTCTTACACTTCTCATAGTTGTGTCAAGTTGGCTGGATGTCCTTTGGGTTGGTGGATCATTCTTGCTACACACAGGAAACCGTTGAACGTGAAAAGCCCAGCAGCATTTGGAGTTCTTGACACAAACCAGTGTGCTTGGCACCTACTACCATACCCCGTTCAAATGCATTTAAATATTTTGTCTTTCTCATTCACCCTCTGAATGGCAAACATACACAATCCATGTCGCAATTGTATTAAAAGGCTTAAAAATCCTTCTTTAACCTGTCTCCTCCTCTTCATCTACACTGATTTGAAGTGGATTTAACAAGTGACATCAATAAGGGACCACAGCTTTCACCTGGATTCACCTGGTCAGTCTAAGTCATGGAAAGAACATGTGTTCTTAATGTTTTGTACACTCTGTTTATATCTTCACTCTCACTCAGCTTCTCTCTCTCTCAAGCTCAGTCTCGCTCTCTCTCAGCTTCTATATCTTCACTCTCACTCAGCTTCTTTCTCTCAATCTCAGTCTCGCTTTCTCTCAGCTTCTATATCTTCACTCTGTGTTTTGGTTGGTTGTGCATCACATAATTATTCATTGGCTGAGACCCACTGCTTGCATATTAGCTCTTCCTATTGTTGGAAACACAGTGAGGGTTGAGAACAGCATGTGAAATGATCCTGTAAATAATTCATACAGGACATCCCTCTGCTAGCCGACACTCTTAGCAAAAAGGGTTCCAAAAGGGTTCTTCGGCTGTCCCCCAAAGGAGAGCCCTATTGGGTTCCAGGTGGAACCATTTTGGGTTCCTGGGTTCCATGTAGAACCCTCTGTGAAAAGGTTCTACATGGAACCCAAAAGGGTTCTACCTGGACCCAAAAAGGGTTCTCCAAAGGATTATCTTATGGGGACAGCTGAATAACCCTTTTAGGTTCTAGATTGCACTTTTTTTTCGAAGAGGGTAGATGGACCCCTCTCTGTCCCTGTTGCCAAGGATTTTAAACTGCCAGCCATCTCAGCTATACATTGATTGTTGTCAAGGTGTTTTTCTTGAAGAGGGCTTTGTTAGCAGTTGTTAATGGGTGTTTCCCAAGCAGCAACCTATTCCCTATATAGCCCTATCGGCTCTGATCAAAAGTAGTGCACTATATAGGGAATAGTATGCCATTTGGGACAATGATTTGTACTGTAACCCTGGTCTGTTGAGGTCCTGCTATGTTTCCTCCTCTGTCTGTCTCTCTCCCTCCAAGTGTCAAGGCTCGGCAGGCTGTTATGCACCTGACCAAGTCTAGCTGGCAGCAGCGCAGCCCCAAAAAGCACCCGTTTCCTGCCAGTCCTCGATCATCCAGCCTGTGGCTACTTCACTTCATCCCCCCCCAAGCCCTCCTCCCTTTCTCCTACAGTCCCTGACTTGCTTTCACTTTTCACACCAACCACTCAGACCCAAACATGATTTATGGTCAGTTTCATTTTCTCAAGAAAAGCCCTCTAATAAAAATGGTTGGATGGGAAGGGTGACGAATCAGATGAAATTGTTTTCTATCTAAATGGCAGCAGCAAAGGAGGAATGGACAGGTCGAAAGCTCAATCCTGGGAGCGTAAATTTGTGTGTGTGTGTGTGTGTGCGCTTGACACTTGTTTTGATCTGAGCAGCTTTTGCAGCCCAGGGCCTACTATATAAGGTGTTGTGACACATGAGACGGGCCAGACTCTAGACTGTTAAGCTCTCCATTCCTCAGAACAGAACATCCTCGTAGAAGTCATAAAAACCTTTGTCCTTCTACATGTCCCATCCACTTCCAGACATTAGCCATCGATAAATCACCTCTAAGTGTCTCAGCCAAGTCAATGTAAATGTCATTGTTATTGACTGTGGCCTAATGGTCATTGGGGTTGGGAAGGGTAAACTGACCTGACACCTTGCTTACCCAAGGAATTCCACAAGATGCACTGAGAGCATTTGTGTCTAATGATTCCATTGTGAAGCTATATGAGCTGGCACCAAGACTGACTAAACACACTGTAAGGCCTGGACCAGAGCCATATGAATGAGCCAGCTGTGCTCGTTCAGTTCCACATATGGGACGGCATTGTGTGTCAAATGGGAATGATGTGTCAAGATTAACGTCTTTGATGGAGAAGATTGTGAGTTGCCCCCTTCTCACGTCCTTATTACCCACTATTACCCACAGTCATTCTCTTTATGTTTCTCTTGCTCTCTGCCTCTGTCCCCCTGTCTCTCTGTCCCTCTCACTGTCGCTCTCTATCCCTCACCCCCCTCTCTCTGTCTCTCGCTCTCTGTCTCTGTCCCCCTGCCTCTCTGTCCCTCTCACTGTCGCTCTCTATCCCTCACCCCCCTCTCTCTGTCTCTCGCTCTCTGTCTCTGTCCCCCTGCCTCTCTGTCCCTCTCACTGTCGCTCTCTATCCCTCACCCCCCTCTCTCAGTCTAGTTTTGTGACTCTGCTCTTTCCTACATGGTCTAAATCTGTCTGTCCTAAGTCTCGCTGGGCAACAGTAAATATATCCTGAAGTAGTGCGAGTCACACTGCTCTCAGTATTGTTCCACATCTTTGACCCGGTGGAGAGAGAAATCCTGGTCTTTATTTACTAGAATCGGACATCCTGTTTACCCCGACCGCTTTCCCAAAGAAACAAACTGCTTACCGACAGATTAAAATCTGTTCGCAACATTTTATGTGTTTGTATCCGACGCCGACAGCAGGTTGAGACCAAAACAAGTGAACAATTTACAGAAACACAGTTTTGGGGCCCTGTGAGTAACCTCAATTAAAACCTTGAGGAGGAAGTCATGTCTCATTGATTGGTCATTGAGGGGTCATAAGGACATGTCCACAGCAAGTCCGTCTACAGGCAAAAGGAAGTAGTGATGTTTGGGGCACAGTGGAGCTCTCGGTTCCCAAGCCACCTGGGTCATGGTCATCAACAACCATCAGGTTCACTTGAACCAGAATGTGAACAGGGCTTCACTTACTGTGAGATCCTGTATAGTGTACATTCTGATAAGACCATAACCCGCTAGTCTACATTCTGATAAGACCATAACCCACTAGTCTACATTCTGGTAAGACCATAACCCACTAGTCTACACTCTGATAAGACCATAACCCACTAGTCTACACACTGATAAGACCATAACCCACTAGTCTACTCTCTTGATAAGACCATAATCCACTATAGTGGAAACAACATTGATTCCACCAGTGTGTTCCCAGTGGGAAAGTTATAACATTTTCTGAGCAGGTATAAGAGTAGCCTACTCTTTTTATTTCATTTTTTAGCTGATTCCAGAGTTCTTAGAATGAAATGTGAGATTTGTTCTCACTGGCAAAGTTTAAATTATAAATGATCACTTTGCTTCATTGAAAATGTGGGGGGTGTGGCCTCGTCTAACACGGTGAGGGGGTGTGGCCTTGTACTGTCCTCCTTAAGGTGTATGCAACCATAATGTGACAGCCAGCCAAACTCCAATCAAGAACTTAACCAGAGTCCAGTTTTATAGTTGAAACGGTGTAAAAATGAAGTCATTGGAGCATCTCAGACTAAAAGGCATTATTAATGCACAACCGAGTCTAACCGACGTCTCATAGTCACATAGTGAACAATACAATACTTGACCAACACTGTACATAGAAAACATATCCTGCTTGAATATTGTTCTAAATAGGATTAGTATTTATATAACATGTAAACTACCTTAAGTGTGAAGAGAAATCACATGTAGGGAGAAGCTAGCTCCAAAACAGCACTTAACAGGCAGGCTAGGCTAACGAGGGAATACATGTAATCGATTTACTTAAAAACTCAGAATTAAAACATGACCTGCAGAAAATACTTAGAATACTAAAAGATGAACATCTTAGAAATGATTTGTACTTACAGGCCATGCTTAATGAAGGCTTAACAAGAAGGATGGCAGAAGATAAACCTCCGTATTATGTCACTCTTTTCCAACATCATGAACTGCATCATTTCCTATTTTTCCTGTTTTACCACCAACAAAGAAGTAGCACAGCGGAGTACACGCTAGCTGCTGCTACACGAAACAGCCACTGGATGGCGCCAAATCAAAAGGCACTTGGCCAAAAGAATAGAAGGCAGAATAGGCCTCATCTAACGTATTGCACTTGAATGGATCTTAAACACAGAACAGACAGCTGGTATGATTCATTGTGACAAAATGTTTCCAAATATCAGTTTGTCATTCATCCATCGTCTTATCCAACAATCACCCACAAGTGTCCTTCTAAGATGGTGTTGTTACTTGCATATTACTAGCATGTAGGCTACCCCATATATGTACAACAGGACTCCATTCTGTGCCTGCGTAGTTGCCAGTGAATTGGCACACTTCACCGAATCTGCTTTGTCATTCAGCAAGTAACACTACGTAAAAGGGCTACTTTGGCCAAGATGACAGAAACGTGCAGGTAGCCTTAATAGCCCACAGAAAATGAGTGTGTGTAATCAGCTTTTTGTATGTATGGAATAATTTGGGGATCTTTTATTTCCACTGATGAAACATGGGACCAATGCTTTACATGTTGCGTTTATATTTGATGATAAACCCTAACCCCCTTCTCGTTTCCTTCCTGTCGATCTCCAGGTCTTCCAGAACAGTATTACAGCCTGACATGGTTCCTGAGCCCCATCCTGGGCCTGATCTTCACACCTCTGATTGGCTCAGCCAGCGATCGCTGCACCCTGAAATGGGGCAGGCGACGCCCTTTCATCCTGGCCCTGTGTGTGGGCGTGCTGTTCGGAGTGGCACTCTTCCTCAACGGGTCACTCATAGGTAATAAATAATATATTATAAACTGGGTGGTTCGAGCCCTGAATGCTGATATCAGACCCAGTGGTGTAAAGTACTTAAGTAAAAATACTTTACAGAACTACTTAAGTAGTTTTTTGGGGTGTCTGTACTTTACTTTACTATTTATATTTTTGACAACTTTTGCTTTTACTCCACTACGTTCCTAAAGAAACAATGTACTTTCTACACCCAAAAGTACTCGGTACATTTTGAATGCTTAGCAGGACAGGAAAACGGTCTGGTTCACGCACTTAAAAAGACAATTCCTGTTCATTCCTACTGCATCTGATCTGGTGGACTCACTAAACACTAAACAGGCTAAACACAAATGCTTTGTTTGTAAATTATGTCTGAGTGTTGGAGTGTGCCCCTGGCTATCAGTAAATTAAAAAAACAAAAAAATTGTGCCGTTTGGTTTGCATAATATAAGGAATTTTAAATGATCTATACTTTTCTTTTGATACTTAAAAACCTCTTTGGGCTGAGATCCCGCTAACGGAATCGATATGACAACAGCCAGTGAAAGTGCAGGGCACCAAATTCAAACTACAGAAATCTCATAATTAAAATTCCTCAAACATACAAGTATTTTACACCATTTTAAAGATGCACTTCTTGTTAATCCACAGTGTCCGATTTCAAATCGGCTTTACGGCGCAAGCACCACAAACGATTATGTTAGGTCAGAGTCAAGTCACAGAAAAACACAGCCATTTTTCCAGCCAAAGAGAGGAGTCACAAAAATCAGAAATAGAGATATAATTAATCTCTAACCTTTGATGATATTCATCAGATGACACTTATAGGACTTCATGTTACACAATACATGTATGTTTTGTTCGATAAAGTTCATATTTATATAAAAAAAATCTCAGTATACATTGGCGCGTTATGTTCAGTAGTTCCAAAAACATCCAGTGATTTTGCAGAGAGCCACATCAATTTACAGAAATACTCATCATAAATGTTGATGAATATACAAGTGTTATTACATGGAACTTTAGATACACTTCTCCTTAAAGCAACCTCTGTGTCAGATTTTTTTTTAAATAAGCAAACCAAGCAATAATCTGAGTACGACGCTCAGAGACTAAAACAACCCAAATAGATATCCGCCATGTTGGAGTCATGGCAGACAGAAGTCAGAAATAGCATTATAAATATGAAATTACCTTTGATGATCTTCATCAGAATGCACTCCCAGGAATCCCAGTTCCACAATAAATGTTTTTATTTGTTCAATAAAGTTCATCTTTATGTCTAAATACCTCATTTTGTTAGCGCGTTCAGTTCACAAATCCAAATTCATGACGCACGAGCAGACAAAGTAAAAAAGTTCCGTTACAGTCCGTAGAAACATGTCAAACGAAGTATACAATCAATCTTTAGGATGTTTTTAACATAAATCTTCAATAATGTTCCAACCGGACAATTCCTTTGTCTGTAGAAATGCAATGGAACAGAGCTCGCTCTCACGTCATGAGCTCATGACACTCTGCCAGACCCCTGGCTCAAACAGCCCTAATGAGCCCCCACTTCACAGTAGAATCATCAAACAAGGTTCTAAAGACTGTTGACATCTAGTGGAAGCCTTAGGAAGTGCAACATGACCAATATCCCACTGTGTATTCAATAGGGAATAAGTTGAAAAACTACAAACCTCAGGTTTCCCACTTCCCGGTTGGATTTCTTCTCAGGTTTTTGCCTGCCATATGAGTTCTGTTATACTCACAGACATCATTCAAACAGTTTTAGAAACTTCAGAGTGTTTCCTATCCATTAATAATATGCATATCTTAGCTTCTGGGACTGAGTAGCAGGCAGTTTACTCTGGGCACCTCTGAGCACGTAATTCATCCAAGCTACTCAATACTGCCCGCAGCCATAAGAAGTTAAGTATATATATATATATTATTTTTTCTAAGGGGTGGATCAAAAGTATATTTTTAAGTATATTTTAGCAATTACATTTACTTTTGCTACTTAAGTAAATTTAAAACCAAATACTTTTAGACTTTTACTCAAGTAGTATTAGTATTTTACTGGGTGACTTTCACTTTTACTTAATACTCAAGTATGAAAATGTTGTACTTTTTCCACCACTGCGTATACAATGGGTGTGATAAAACGTTTATTTTTTCCAAAGCAACTACAGTAATGTGTGCATTCATTTTATATATGGGTGGTCCAAGGAATCAAGCCCACTATCCTGGAGTTACAAGCACCAGCTGAGCTACAGAGGGCCAGCATTGGAACTGGGGGTTAGGCAGGGTTAGGGTTAAGAAGAATAGAACATTTCATTGTGAAATGCTTTTCAGCCTGTTAATTCATGGGAATACCAGTCGGTGTAAATGCATTTGACTGGTCATGCTTATCGGTCTATAGGTAATTTGCATAATTGAGTGTAATTAAATTGGTGCATGTGTACAGTATATTTGTTATGTATCTTACTTATTACACGCATACAGATACATCTGTCAGACAGAGCGAGAGCTGCTGCCACAGCATCTCAAACAGCAAAAGCATAGGCAACAGAAGGCAGGCTTCATCAGCGTATCACACACCACTTTGCAACGAGCTGGAGGCAGTATGCATTTTAAAAACCTATACTTAATTGTTTGAAACCTTTTATGTCTTACCTTGCTTCAACAGTAGCCTATAGTCAAAATCAGACCATATCAGTAGAGGCAATTATCTTAACTTTCTTTCATTGTCCAGTAGCCAAAGGAACAATCCTAGTCATATTAGCAACCCATGCTAGTTGTTGCATATTAGTGAAAGGGAAAGGAAAACGTGGCGATACCTAGTCAGTTGTGCAACTGAATGACTTCAATGGAAATGTGTTTTCCTCATTTAGTTCTCCCCTCTTTCTACATTTCTAACAGATATGTTCATCTCTGTCACGTGAAACCGCTTGCATATGGGGTGTGCTTTTGACAACAGTGTTTTAATAGCATAAGGAACATTCACGCGTAGCTTCCTGCCTTGTGTACGTTGCTGTGCTTATAATATGAATGAATATGAAGAAATAATAGTTTATCAACATTATAAAGTTAAACGTTCTGATCTGTTGCATCAGATTTTTTTTTTTTTTGTAGCCTAGGCCTACTGGTTGTATGAACTTGGGATCTATCGTGTGTGTGTGTGTGTGTGTGTGTGGTGTGTGTGTGTGTGGCTCAGTTACTAAAGCATGGCACTTGCAATGCCAGGTTTGTGGTTTTGATTCCCACGTGGGACCACTATGGGGAAAATGTCTGCACTCCCTACTGTAAGTCTCTCTGGATAAGAGAGGGTCTGCTAAATGACTCCCTACTGTAAGTCTCTCTGTATAAGAGTGGGTCTGCTACATGACTGAAATGTGAATCAGAGAGAGAGAGACATGATTGAGTTCACAGAATAGACTAATTATGTTCTCTGTTGTTATCAGTGATAGCCTGCCGGACGGTCTGGCTGCTTTCTGCCTCACCTAATAAGCCCTCTTCTGGAGTGTAATATGAAGCATATTGAATTGAAAAGTAGCTCTCTCTGTGGTTCTCCTGAGTTTAGATTAGGTCAGGAAAAAGCCTGATTCTATAACTTCAATTCTGTTCTAATGCAACGTGACCAAAATTTTCACATCCTACATTAGGCAGCCATCGGCTTTGGTAAATTCATTATCAGTGGAAGTGACCCTAAGTGCCTCACACTGTGCAGGCGAAAGAGAGGAGGGATCCATTTTGCTCCGTGCTTTAAAGGTTCAGCAGAGGAGAAGATCGATAGATAACCCATAGAGTTGTTTTGCTGCCAGCTTCAGGACAGTCCACCAAGTAGGACTGAAGAGTTGGGTAGTAGTGGAAGAGAGAGGACAAGTAGCTTTATTTTCTCTGCTTGCTGGAGATGTGGCTCCATGGGTCACTGAACAAACTGAAAAGTTTGACAGGTCCTGGATTTCAATTGGATTTGATTTAGCTGGCCCGTGTGGCTTTGAAGAGTGTTGGAGAGAGGTGTATGTACGTGTTGCTTTGAAGAGTGTTGGAGAGAGGTGTATGTACGTGTGTGTTGGCTCAGTGCCCTCGTCGTAGCCCTCCCAGAGCAGCTATTGTTTTGCATCGTCACCCCTATCTCAGGTCCCAGTAACTTGCTGAGAAACAGAAGCAGCAAGGCTACAGACTCCTGTGTCCGCTGACCTGCTGGGCCGGGCGGTGTGTGTGTGTGAACCGTCATTCTCCGTGACATGGGAAAGGACTGGGAACCAGTTCACAGGGAAACGTTTCCTGTTGTGCCCTCCTTCTTACCTTTCAATGCCTATCTGGAGCTACTTCCTGTCTCCAGCGCTAGCTCACTGCGCGTCACCCCATCAGCCATTCCATTGTCAGGAAGAAAGGCTTTTCTTACTACGTACACACTGACTGACTACACACTGACTACACACAGACTGACTACACACAGACTGACTACACACAGACTGACTACACACAGACTGACTACACACAGACTGACTACACACTAACTACACACTGACTGACTACACACAGACTGGCTACACACTAACTACACTGACTACACACAGACTGACTACACACTAACTACACACAGACTGACTACAGACAGACTCAGTACAGACTTCTTTCTTCAACTTGTATACCTCTCTTCCTCATCTGTGGTCGTTGTTGATTAGCTAAATATTTTCAAAAAAGCATTTCCCCTTTAATAAGAAGGTCTGAATAATGACTTGTTTGTTGTTGTGTGTGGGGAGTTCCTCTGGGCTCAATTATGATGGAAATTCACTACTAGGAGTTTACGTTCCCAGTGAAATTGACACTAATGGTGCTTACGATAAGGCTTTGGCTTTGTTTTGTTTTACGGCAATGAAACACAAGCTTTCATGTCTAGTTTGTATTATAAATTATATTTTGATGAATAAGATGCTTGTTTCGATAACTCTGCATTGGTGTGACCAGAACAGGAGTGTTCCAATGAGGTTACATCTAGATGAAGTAACATCTAGATGAGGTAACATCTAGATGAGGTAACATCTAGATGAGGTAACATCTAGATGAGGTAACACATAGATGAGGTAACACATAGATGAGGTAACATCTAGATGAGGTAACATCTAGATGAGGTAACATCTAGATGAGGTAACACATAGATGAGGTAACACATAGATGAGGTAACACATAGATGAGGTAAGACATAGATGAGGTAACACATAGATGAGGTAACACATAGATGAGGTAACATCTAGATGAGGTAACACATAGATGGTAACACATAGATGAGGTAAGACATAGATGAGGTAACATCTAGATGTGCTCTGTAGCCATAAGGGTACATATGATCCAGTCAACCTTGACGTGTGTTTCCTGGTCTGTGAGGTGACATATGTAATAAATGTCAGTGTGTGCCATGAACCAATGTCCTTTGGGGTAATACTAAACCTCTGGGTAAGACAGAGGTCTCTCTCACAGCTTGGACCAGACACAAGGGCAACGAGAGTAGCCACACACCACGCAAAGCGTTATGGGAAATGGGCTATGAATGACCTAGGGTATATGGTGGCGTGTCAGGGTTTCCGTTAGCCAGCAAAAGCCGGATTTGGGCCTAAAAATAAATAAATAGAACAGCCGATAAATAAAATTGACGTCAGACAGGAGAAGAAGAAAAAAAATTGAATTGCGAAATAATGCTTTTTAGCCTCTTCATTGGTAGAAATACATTTGACTGGTCATGTTAATCGGTCTATAGGGTCATTTGCATAATTTCATGGAATTAAATTGGCGTGTGTGTATAGTATATTTGTTATGTATGTTATCATCTGAACAGAGTACAGATACAGAGCCTTTGAGCAGACAAATATGTCAGACAGTTGAGAGCTGCTGCAGCATCTCAAACAGCAAATACATAGGCAACGGAAGGCAGGCTTTCTCAGCACGTTACATACATTTCTACATTTCTAAGGGTTATTTTCATCTGTCACATGAAACCTCTTTGCATATGGGGTGCGCTTTTGACTGTGTTTTCCGCTAAATAGTATATTCGCACGTAGCCTCCTGACTTGTGAGCGTTGCTAATGGTTTATCAACATTTTAAAGTTAAGTGTTCTGATCTGTTGCATCAGACTCATTGCTTTTTAATGTTTTTAATGTAGCCTAGGACTACTGGTTGTATGAACTTGGGATCTATTGTGTGTGTGTCCTGTGTGTGTCCTGTGTGTTTGTGTGTAAGAAGGCCTAACCCACTAATCGGGTATTGATTGACATGTGCAAATCTCTCTCAATCTCTCTCTCCATCTCTCTCTCTCTCCTCCTCTCTCTCATCTCTCCATCTCTCTTTTCATCTCTCTCTTGCTCGCTCTCTCTCCATCTATCTCATCTCTCCATCTCTCTTTTCATCTCTCTCTCTCTCCATCTCTCTCCATCTCTCCATCTCTCTATCAACTCTCTCTCCATCTCTCTCTCCATCTCTCTATCAACTCTCTCTCCATCTCTCTCTCCATCTATCTCATCTCTCCATCTCTCTTTTCATCTCTCTCCCTCCATCTCTCCATCTCTCTATCAACTCTCTCTCCATCTCTCTCTCCATCTCTCTCTCTCTCTCTCTTTTCATCTCTCTCTCCCTATTGATCCAGCAGTGTGCTCCTAGTTGGAGAGCTGAAAGGAACTAAGATGGGTATTGCTTTTCAATATATGTATAATGGAATGGAATGGTCTCTGTGTCCAACGTTCTCTCTGTCTGTGAATTAGGTCTATGGTTTTCTGAACCTGTTATACCGGCTCGGATACTAACTCAGTCTCTGGTTGTGGTCAAGGTCTTGCCGTCGGTGACGTGCCAAATAACCAGCCCATAGGGATCGTTCTGACGGTGCTCGGAGTGGTGGTGCTGGACTTCAGTGCAGACGCAACAGAGGGTCCCATAAGGGCCTACCTACTAGATGTGGCAGACACCGAAGAACAAGACATGGCCCTCAACATCCACGCCTTCTCCTCTGGTATGACACACGTCTTAGTAGCAGGATATTTCCATCACATACCTGTGTCTGTAATGTCTGTGAAAGTTTTGATAGATTGAATATTCTCAAACAGGAAATGATGTGTGTGTCTGTGCCAGGTTGTGGGGGAGCGGTGGGCTACGCGCTGGGCGGTCTGGACTGGACCCACACCTTCCTGGGCTCAATCTTCAAGTCCCAGGAGCAGATCCTCTTCTTCTTCGCCGCCATCTTGTTCACCATCTCGGTGGCTCTGCATCTGTTCAGCATCGAGGAGCAGCGGTACAGCCCCCAGCAGGACCGGCTGGACGAGGAGGCTGACGCCGCCTCCTCCACTGTCAACAAGGTCAACGACACCCTGGGGAAGCTCCACGGCCACAACACCCCCCACATGGAGCTCATTGGAGAGGACGACATCTACGACCCTTGTGACCGTTACGAGTTCTACGGAGAGGGGGGCGAGGACGGGCGCTCGTTGCGCGACATTAACATGCACTTCCTGGATGTGGAGATGGTGAGGTCCAAGTCTGACTCTGTGCTGCAAATGGCCGATGCAACACTAGATCACCTGGACCACGAGGCTCTGTTCCTGCGCCACATCGAGCCCTCCATCTTCGCCGACCACCTGTCATCCTACCACGGCTCTCCACCACGCCGCAGCAGCAGCACAGGCAGCCAGGACCTCCTCAAAACCTCCAAAAAGATCTGCCGGCTGTCCCAGTTTCTGCAGGAGCAGGACCGCGACGGGGAGGAGGAGCTGCTCAACAACCAGGTCAACGAGCAGAAGACGCCCAACGGCCGGGCGCACGCCAACGGCTTGGGCCAGGGCGCCAACGGGCACGCCCGCTCAGTCATGAAGAACTCGGCCAGCACCAACGCCTCCACGCGGCACCGCCGCCACATCTTCTACCGCCAGCCGTCCTGCACCTTCTCCTACTACGGCCGCGTGGGCTCCCACCGCTACCGCTACCGGCGAGCCAACGCCGCGCTGCTCATCAAGTCCTCGCGCAGCTTGAACGACATCTACGAGGTGCAGCGTAGACAGAAGAGGAGACAGCAGAACCCCAGAGCGCGCCACCAGTCAGGCATTACCAACTCCAGCGGGGACACAGAGAGTGAGGAGGGGGAGACGGAGACCACGGTCAGGCTGCTGTGGCTGTCCATGCTGAAGATGCCTCCAGAGCTGATGAGGCTGTGTGTCTGTCATCTCCTCACCTGGTTTTCCATCATAGCTGAGGCCGTCTTCTACACTGACTTCATGGGCCAGGTCATCTACCATGGAGACCCCACGGTAAGGCTGCTGGGACTCCAAGGTCATTGTGTCACGTTATTATAAAGTCAATTGTATTTATTTTGGGCAAAGTTTTCTTTTTGGGCATAAATGTACATATCCTTGTGTTCTGCAAAAAAAAAATATTGATCACACAAAAAAACTCACTCCACACCAGATTTTCCTGCCGACCTGTGATTTGAACCTGCTAAACTCTGGTTGCTCGCCTGCTTCACCAGCCTCACATTCTCTCTCAGTAACCAAGCTGAGTTGTTTTATCTTCTCTCTCCAGGCTCCTGCTAACTCCACGGATCTGCAGAACTACCACAAAGGAGTTCAGATGGGCTGCTGGGGGCTGGTCATCTACGCCCTGACAGCTGCCTCCTGCTCAGGTCACTGACCAGTCACTGAGTTGAATGATGGATGAAAGGAAGGAAGGATGGATGGATGGATGGACGAACGAGTGAACAAAAAAATAAATGAAGTGACCAATGAAGGAATGAGCGCACTTGCCCATACACAGGCATGTGCAGGCCGTGTGCTTTGAAGCAGCCATAAAAACGGTAGTGAACAATGTGCACACAGTCTTCAGCCAAGGTGCTATCTGTGGCTCTGTTCACATGCTGGAGGGTTTGACCGTGATGAGCTAGTGAGCTGAGACGACCTGTACAAGTACAGTCAGACAACTCACAAAGAGCTGTACAGCAACCCAGGATCTAAACACCCAGAGGAATGTTGTACTAGCTACTGGTCACTAAATCATGGTGCCATCCAGTTGAGCCACGGTGTGGATAACACTGAAACCAACTTATTCCAGGCCACATGAAATCTAGGTTTCCAGCATCGCCAATGTGCTTTCGCTTCTGCTTTGCATGTTCTTTGGGGTTTTAGACTGAGTATCTTGTAAAACACTTTGTGACACCTGCTGACCTAAAAAGGGCTTTATAAAATACATTTGATTTAGCATCTCCTTGTTTATATTCCCAAATGCTTATAAACGATTATATTCTGTTGTTTGCAGCCGTACTGCAGAAGTACCTGGACAACTTTGACCTGAGCATCAAGGTAATCTACGTCTTGGGTACGCTGGGCTTCTCCATCGGTACAGCTGTCATGGCCATCTTCCCCAATGTCTACGTCTCCATGGTGATGATCAGCAGCATGGGCATCATCTCCATGAGCATCTCCTACTGCCCTTATGCCCTCCTGGGACAATACCATGAGATGAAAGAGGTAAGGATCTATACTAGTTAGTACACACACTGATATAACAGGTTAGTTAGTTTAGACTTATATAACAGGTTAGTTAGTATAGACTGATATAACAGGTTAGTTAGTATAGACTGATATAACAGGTTAGTTAGTAGACACTGATATAACAGGTTAGTTAGTAGACACTGATATAACAGGTTAGTTAGTAGACACTGATATAACAGGTTAGTTAGTAGACACTGATATAACAGGTTAGTTAGTAGACACTGATATAACAGGTTAGTTAGTATAGACTGATATAACAGGTTAGTTAGTATAGACTGATATAACAGGTTAGTTAGTTACACACTGATATAACAGGTTAGTTAGTATAGACTGATATAACAGGTTAGTTAGTAGACACTGATATAACAGGTTAGTTAGTAGACACTGATATAACAGGTTAGTTAGTAGACACTGATATAACAGGTTAGTTAGTTACACACTGATATAACAGGTTAGTTAGTAGACACTGATATAACAGGTTAGTTAGTAGACACTGATATAACAGGTTAGTTAGTATAGACTGATATAACAGGTTAGTTAGTAGACGCTGATATAACAGGTTAGTTAGTAGACACTGATATAACAGGTTAGTTAGTAGACACTGATATAACAGGTTAGTTAGTATAGACTGATATAACAGGTTAGTTAGTATAGACTGATATAACAGGTTAGTTAGTAGACGCTGATATAACAGGTTAGTTAGTAGACGCTGATATAACAGGTTAGTTAGTTACACACTGATATAACAGGTTAGTTAGTAGACACTGATATAACAGGTTAGTTAGTAGACACTGATATAACAGGTTAGTTAGTATAGACTGATATAACAGGTTAGTTAGTTACACACTGATATAACAGGTTAGTTAGTAGACACTGATATAACAGGTTAGTTAGTAGACACTGATATAACAGGTTAGTTAGTATAGACTGATATAACAGGTTAGTTAGTAGACGCTGATATAACAGGTTAGTTAGTAGACACTGATATAACAGGTTAGTTAGTAGACACTGATATAACAGGTTAGTTAGTATAGACTGATATAACAGGTTAGTTAGTAGACACTGATATAACAGGTTAGTTAGTAGACACTGATATAACAGGTTAGTTAGTAGACACTGATATAACAGGTTAGTTAGTTACACACTGATATAACAGGTTAGTTAGTAGACACTGATATAACAGGTTAGTTAGTAGACACTGATATAACAGGTTAGTTAGTAGACACTGATATAACAGGTTAGTTAGTATAGACTGATATAACAGGTTAGTTAGTAGACGCTGATATAACAGGTTAGTTAGTAGACACTGATATAACAGGTTAGTTAGTAGACACTGATATAACAGGTTAGTTAGTATAGACTGATATAACAGGTTAGTTAGTATAGACTGATATAACAGGTTAGTTAGTAGACACTGATATAACAGGTTAGTTAGTAGACACTGATATAACAGGTTAGTTACTAGACACTGATATAACAGATTAGTTAGTTACACACTGATATAACAGGTTAGTTAGTAGACACTGATATAACAGGTTAGTTAGTTACACACTGATATAACAGGTTAGTTAGTTACACACTGATATAACAGGTTAGTTAGTAGACACTGATATAACAGGTTAGTTAGTATAGACTGATATAACAGGTTAGTTAGTAGACACTGATATAACAGGTTAGTTAGTAGACACTGATATAACAGGTTAGTTAGTAGACACTGATATAACAGATTAGTTAGTTACACACTGATATAACAGGTTAGTTAGTAGACACTGATATAACAGGTTAGTTAGTTACACACTGATATAACAGGTTAGTTAGTTACACACTGATATAACAGGTTAGTTAGTAGACACTGATATAACAGGTATAGTTAGTAGACACTGATATAACAGGTATAGTTAGTAGACACTGATATAACAGGTTAGTTAGTATAGACTGATATAACAGGTTAGTTAGTAGACACTGATATAACAGGTTAGTTAGTAGACACTGATATAACAGGTTAGTTAGTATAGATTGATATAACAGGTTAGTTAGTAGACACTGATATAACAGGTTAGTTAGTAGACACTGATATAACAGGTTAGTTAGTAGACACTGATATAACAGGTTAGTTAGTAGACACTGATATAACAGGTTAGTTAGTAGACACTGATATAACAGGTTAGTTAGTAGACACTGATATAACAGGTTAGTTAGTATAGACTGATATAACAGGTTAGTTAGTAGACACTGATATAACAGGTTAGTTAGTATAGACTGATATAACAGGTTAGTTAGTAGACACTGATATAACAGGTTAGTTAGTAGACACTGATATAACAGGTTAGTTAGTATAGACTGATATAACAGGTTAGTTAGTTACACACTGATATAACAGGTTAGTTAGTAGACACTGATATAACAGGTATAGTTAGTAGACACTGATATAACAGGTATAGTTAGTAGACACTGATATAACAGGTTAGTTAGTATAGACTGATATAACAGGTTAGTTAGTAGACACTGATATAACAGGTTAGTTAGTAGACACTGATATAACAGGTTAGTTAGTATAGATTGATATAACAGGTTAGTTAGTAGACACTGATATAACAGGTTAGTTAGTAGACACTGATATAACAGGTTAGTTAGTAGACACTGATATAACAGGTTAGTTAGTAGACACTGATATAACAGGTTAGTTAGTAGACACTGATATAACAGGTTAGTTAGTAGACACTGATATAACAGGTTAGTTAGTATAGACTGATATAACAGGTTAGTTAGTAGACACTGATATAACAGGTTAGTTAGTATAGACTGATATAACAGGTTAGTTAGTAGACACTGATATAACAGGTTAGTTAGTAGACACTGATATAACAGGTTAGTTAGTATAGACTGATATAACAGGTTAGTTAGTATAGACTGATATAACAGGTTAGTTAGTTACACACTGATATAACAGGTTAGTTAGTATAGACTGATATAACAGGTTAGTTAGTTACACACTGATATAACAGGTTAGTTAGTTACACACTGATATAACAGGTTAGTTAGTATAGACTGATATAACAGGTTAGTTAGTTACACACTGATATAACAGGTTAGTTAGTATAGACTGATATAACAGGTTAGTTAGTTACACACTGATATAACAGGTTAGTTAGTATAGACTGATATAACAGGTTAGTTAGTTACACACTGATATAACAGGTTAGTTAGTATAGACTGATATAACAGGTTAGTTAGTAGACACTGATATAACAGGTTAGTTAGTAGACACTGATATAACAGGTTAGTTAGTAGACACTGATATAACAGGTTAGTTAGTATAGATTGATATAACAGGTTAGTTAGTATAGACTGATATAACAGGTTAGTTAGTATAGACTGATATAACAGGTTAGTTAGTATAGACTGATATAACAGGTTAGTTAGTAGACACTGATATAACAGGTTAGTTAGTATAGACTGATATAACAGGTTAGTTAGTAGACACTGATATAACAGATTAGTTAGTAGACACTGATATAACAGGTTAGTTAGTAGACACTGATATAACAGGTTAGTTAGTATAGATTGATATAACAGGTTAGTTAGTATAGATTGATATAACAGGTTAGTTAGTATAGACTGATATAACAGGTTAGTTAGTATAGACTGATATAACAGGTTAGTTAGTATAGACTGATATAACAGGTTAGTTAGTAGACACTGATATAACAGGTTAGTTAGTATAGACTGATATAACAGGTTAGTTAGTAGACACTGATATAACAGGTTAGTTAGTAGACACTGATATAACAGGTTAGTTAGTATAGACTGATATAACAGGTTAGTTAGTATAGACTGATATAACAGGTTAGTTAGTATAGACTGATATAACAGGTTAGTTAGTAGACACTGATATAACAGGTTAGTTAGTATAGACTGATATAACAGGTTAGTTAGTAGACACTGATATAACAGGTTAGTTAGTAGACACTGATATAACAGGTTAGTTAGTAGACACTGATATAACAGGTTAGTTAGTATAGACTGATATAACAGGTTAGTTAGTATAGACTGATATAACAGGTTAGTTAGTATAGACTGATATAACAGGTTAGTTAGTATAGACTGATATAACAGGTTAGTTAGTAGACACTGATATAACAGGTTAGTTAGTAGACACTGATATAACAGGTTAGTTAGTAGACACTGATATAACAGGTTAGTTAGTAGACACTGATATAACAGGTTAGTTAGTAGACACTGATATAACAGGTTAGTTAGTAGACACTGATATAACAGGTTAGTTAGTAGACACTGATATAACAGGTTAGTTAGTATAGACTGATAATGCCGCTGGGGGTACACCAAATAAAAATGTGATTCACATAAAAAAATATATATTTAAAAAAATATATATTTAAAAAAATATATATTTAAAAAAAGATCTTCATATTTTTCAACAGGGCAATACATTTGAGTTTTTTTCTATCCCGAGTTGCCTCATTTCCCTGCCAAAAATTAAATTAAACCATCCAGTGTTCAGTGAAATAACAACACAATGTCAAATACAGGCAGCCTACTCAAATAATGAACATCCAATCATGTTACTCTCTCGCGGGAATTCCAGCCAAACGTAGCTGCTGCTCATTCCGTTTGCTCAAAAATTGATAAATTATTTTAAAAAGTAAGGCCCGCGTCCATAGAGACACATACCAGCTCTACTGGTAGTACTGCTACTACCTGCAGTACAACACCTGTACCTGTCGATGACACAAGTTGCTCTGCTTCCACAGCACATCCAATGCTAGCATCAGTAATTCTACATTTGTTGTTATCTCTCTTCTCTCCCTCTCTACTATCCTCTCTCTTCTCTCTCTTCTCTCCCTCTCTCTTCTCTCTCTCCCTCTCTCTACTCTCCCCCACTCCCCTCTCTACTCTCCTCTCTCTACTATCCCTCTCTCCCTCTCTCTACTCTCCCTCTCTCTGTACTCTCCCTCTCTCTACTATCCCTCTCTCTTCTCTCCCTCTCGACTATCCTCTCTCTTCTCTCCCTCTCTCTACTCTCCCTCACTCCCCTCTCTACTCTCCTCTCTCTTCTCTCCCTCTCTACTCTCCCTCTCTATACTCTCCCTCGCTGCTCTCTCTACTCTCCTCTCTCCTCTCCTCTCCTCTCCTCTCCTCTCCTCTCTCTCCTCTCTCTCCTCTCCTCTCCTCTCTCTCCACTCTCTCCTCTCCCTCTCTCTACTCTCTTCTCTCTTCTCTCTTCTCTCTTCTCTCTCCTCTCCTCTCCTCTCCTCTCCTCTCCTCTCCTCTCCTCTCCTCTCCTCTCCTCTCCTCTCCTCTCCTCTCTTCTCTCTTCTCTCTTCTCTCTTCTCTCTTCTCTCTTCTCTCTTCTCTCTTCTCTCTTCTCTCTTCTCTCTTCTCTCCTCTCTCTACTCTCTTCTCTCCTCTCCCTCTCTCTTCTTTCCCTCTCCACTCGCTGCTCTCTCTACTCTCCCTCTCTCTACTATCCCTCTCTCCCTCTCTCTACTCTCCCTCTCTCTACCATCCCTCTCTCCCTCTCTGTACTCTCCCTCTCTCTACTGTCCCTCTATCTACTCTCTCTACTTTCCCTCTTTCTACTCTCTCTACTATCCCTCTCTCTACTATCCCTCTCTCCCTCTCTCTACTCTCCCTCTCTCCCTCTACTCTCCCTCTCTCCCTCTACTCTCCCTCTCTCCCTCTACTCTCCCTCTCTCCCTCTACTCTCCCTCTCTCCCTCTCTTCTCTCCCTCTCTACTATCCTTCTCCCTCTCTACTCTCTTCTCTCCCTCTCTCCCTCTCTCTACTCTCCCTCTCTCCCTCTCTTCTCTCCCTCTCTTCTCTCCCTCTCTCTACTCTCCCTCTCTCTTCTCTCCCTCTCTCTTCTCTCCCTCTCTCTTCTCTCTCTTCTCCCCTCTCTACTATCCCTCTCTACTTTCCCTCTCTCTACTCTCCCTCGCTGCTCTCTCTACTCTCCTCTCTTCTCTCCCTCTCTCTACTCTCCCTCACTCCCCTCTCTACTCTCTTCTCTCCCTCTCTCTTCTCTCCCTCTCTACTCTCCCTCTCTACTCTCCCTCGCTGCTCTCTCTACTCTTCTCTCCTCTCTTCTCTCTTCTCTCTTCTCTCTTCTCTCTCTTCTCTCCCTCTCTCTACTCTCCCTCACTCCCCTCTCTACTCTCCCTCTCTCTTCTCTCCCTCTCTACTCTCCCTTGCTGCTCTCTACTCTCCCTCTCTCTACTATCCCTCTCTACCGCTCTCTACTGCTCTCTTTTCTCCCTCTCTCTTGTCTCCCTCACTCTTCCCTCTTCTCCCTCTCACCTCTCCCCTCCCTCTCTCCCAGTACATCCACCACAGCCCGGGGAATTCCAAGCGGGGCTTCGGCATCGACTGTGCCATCCTGTCGTGCCAGGTGTACATCTCCCAGATCCTGGTGGCGTCGGCGCTGGGCGCAGCAGTGGACGCCACGGGTAGTGTGCAGGTCATCCCCATGGTGGCGTCCGGCGGCTCCTTCCTGGGTTTCCTCACCGCCTGGTTCCTGGTCATCTACCCAAGTCACGGTGACGCGGAGGCCAAGGGCGAGCAGAAGGCTCTAACAAGACTCGTGTCCGATAACAGCGTCACGGAGAAACCCAGCGTTCTAAAACTGACAAAGAAAGGTGCCACCACTACGTGTAAAGTGCAGTGCGAGTCCACTCTGTAATTTGATGTGATCGCCAATTAACTGGAAAGGTCGGAGCTTACTGTAACCATAGCAATGCAACGATCATCAAAAAATAAAAAACAACATTCCTTTTTTACAACCGGGCCATTGCCACCCAATAATCTGCTGCTGGCATGGGCTTGACCGACCTCTTTCTCAAAGACACACATGGGCCATGATGTGTTAAGGTTTTGACTTGTATTTCGTTTAATTTGGGGCCTGTCTCTCGCTCGTCACGGTCTAAGGACTGTGGTGTGGCGAGGAGAGGACAGGCGTCGCTCCCTCTCAGGGCCACCAGGGGCCGCGATCGAGGCGGTCCAACTGGACAGGACAGATCAGGGGACGGTGGATACACAGTGCGACCGACGTTCACGCGCTGAACTGGGATCTCTGGAAAAAGACATGCACTTCACTCTCACTTCCATTCAAGGGTCAAGATGAAGGAAAAGACGAAGAGTCTCTAAGAAATATTATATTCTTCTAATAAGTGAAGCATTTGAAAATGCAGAAAATTGCTCTTTTGATTGAACATGATTATTTAGTTTACTTTCCTCTATATATTTTTGACATTATGTTGCAGGAGGACATTGTTATCACCAAATGGGCCAGGCCTGGTATCATTTACAGGGTTGATGTATTACTTTTTGGACTTAAAAGGTTTTTAGTGGCTTTAAGTGGAAACTGCACATGTATAAGGAGGTGATTTCTCAGTTAGGAGAGGAGGGGGAGGAAGGCATTGTTTGGTAAATCAATCAGTTCTCCTAATTATTGAATTTCTAACTGTTATGACATACTAAATTGTAATAAGTCCAGTTACACCATGTGCCAAACTCATTCCACACAGAGCCGAGTGTCTGCTGGTTTTCGCTCCTTCCTCGTACTTGATTGATACATTTAGGTCACTAATTAGTAAAGAACTCTCCCTCACCTGGTTGTCTAGGTCTAAATTGAAAGGAAAAACTAAAAACGCCAGACACTCGACCCTCCGTGGAATGAGTTTGACACACCTGAGTTACACTATATCAACTGTACACAAGCATTTCCCCAAACTCGCTCCTGGGGACCACAAGGGGTGCTCGTTTTGGTTTTTGATCCGGAACTACACAGCTGATTCAAATAACGAATTCATCATCAGGCTTTGATTATTTGAATCAGCTGTGTAGTGCCAGATCAAAAACCAAAACGGGCACCCCTTGTGGTCCCCAGGAGCGAGTTTGGGGAAATGCTGATCCACACAAATATATCTTTATCCTCTTTAGTAATTTATAGTAAGGATCCTATTTTCCACCTTTCAGAATATATCCTTCTGAGATCACAAGGGCCTCACCGTTGACGGAGAACAGAAACACTTTAAGGAAATGAGAAAGAATCTCAATGCTGCATTTTGGAGTTACGGAGAATTGCATACCAAAAGGAGGACAGAAGTTGAGGAGCACTGTAAGGAGCTTGGAAGCTCTTCTGTCTCACAGAGGAGAAACAGATTTCAGGCTTCAATTCGTTCTCTTTGTCTTGTTTCAATTGCATTGTTAATGGATTGTGTCACTCGCTGCACAATTTCAGCTGCTGACGTTTGTTTGAGGATGTAACTAATACTAGCTAGATGTTTGTCAAATGTGGGAGTGCCTGCTCATGGAGGGGGGGGGGGGGGGTTGTAAGTCTGAGTTTTGGGGGAGGAGCACTTAGGCAGAACTTAAACTGTGCAGGAATTCAAGTTGATTATTTTCCTACCATATAGGTCTTCCTTTTATTTTTCTAACTGAAGTAATGGGTCTTGATAGAAGAGTTCATATCCAGGGGCCTCCCGAGTGGCGCAGTGGTACTAAGGTACATCGCAGTGCTAGCTGTGCCACTAGAGATTCTGGGTTAGAATCCAGGTTCTGTCGCAGCCGGCCGCGACCGGGAGACCCATGGAGCGGCACAGAATTGGCCCAGCGTCGTCCTGGTTACGGCAGGGTTTGGCCGGCAGGGATGTCCTTGTCCCACTCCTGTGGCGCGCCGGGCACAGTGCGCGCTGACACGGTCGCCAGGTTCACGGTGTTTCTTCCAACACATTGGTGCTGTTGGCTTCTGGGTTAAGTGGGTTAAGGCATTGTGTCAGGAAGCAGTGTGGCTTGGTTGGGTTGTGTTTTGGAGGACGCACGGCTCTCGACCTTTGCCTCTCCTGAGTTTGTACAGGAGTTGCAGCGATGAGACAAGACTATAACTACCAATTGAATACCACGAAATTGGGGAGAAAATGGGGTAAAAAAATAGAAAAGAAGAGTTATATTATATCCTCTCACTTGTAGTGCATTTACATTTAACACCTGGTTGCTGCATGGTTTGGGCCTTGTGGCGAGTTGTGCTGTTATCTGAAGCGGCCTTAGCTAAATGTTAACACACCATGTTGGCTCTGCATGGCCTACATGCACCCTGAGCCAGAATGGGGGCTCAGTTGCATTCTTCTATAGACGACATGGTGGACTGAGTGTGGAAACTAGTGAAGGAAGTAGAGCTCCCTTCACTAGTCTGTCTCTAGTCTGTCTGTTGTGTTGAGCATGCTGGTAATGGCTTTACAGGCCCATGTGTCTCTGCTGTGACAGGCCCCAGGAGGTCAGATCAGAGCCTTAAGGCTATAGAGCTGGGACTACCCAATTACTACATCCAGGTTGGCTGTGTTTCTACACGAATACTTACCGTATATGAGACATGGCTTCCTTCTCCTATGTGTTTATTATATTGAAGTTACAGACTACATCGCTCTGTTATCTCTTGTTAAGGATACGTGTTAATCAGTAGAGGTAGATTTGTGAATGTGTCATTTAACCTTCATTAATGTGTCGAACTGAAAAAAACAAAAATCTGAAATCTTTTCAGAGTGTCAAGAGGAGATTCAAACCAAACTTGAAGTGTAAACGAACAGAGAGCATGAAGTATTTCACAAATCAGACGATTGTTGCAATAATGTTTTCTGCCTCTGTAAGCAAGGGTGGAAGTGTTACGTTTCTGGGATCGGGTGAACTTTCTTAATGCATGGCTGTATGTATGTGAATCGTAGTTATACTGTATGAAAAACAACAACCATGTATTTCGTAGCTAAATAAGCATAGTATTGGTCAGGTTTTTTTAGAGAAGAACCATGCCTTGTTGAATACTTGAAGTGCAACTTGAGTGTTTCTAAGATGCAAGGAAGTGTATGATAGTTTTCCTGAACCTCTAGCTGTTGACTCCGGAATGTTGACATAGTGGCCTATGTTGAAAGGCCTGCTGGGAGTTTGCGTTTCCTTGATTCCATCAGGTGACAATGTTAAAGTCATGAATGTAAAATGTTTGTCGTTTTGTGATGGGTAGAGGGTCTGCACAGAACTTGCACATACAAAGTTTGAAGAAAAGAAAAGAATAGAATAGTCTTGCAAAAGAAAAAGTACTGGATATGTTTTATATTTATACATATATATATATATATAGCTCTTTTCATGTTAAATGGATGCTTTCACTTTATTTAAATATAACATGTATAAATACAGATCTATATTTACAGTAACAAATGCAAGAGGAATGTTACAGTAATGGGAGGGCTGGAATGTGTTCGAAACACGTGTGTGAGCGTGTCATCTGGTTTTACAATTCACTTTATTTTCTAAGATTGAGGTCACGCTGCAATACCAATATTTCATTTGTTAACTTTTCAGACAGAAATGTGTTTTTGAATAAGTAGAATTCAATTCGATAATGAAACTCATTCAATTTCCCTCTTTTCTTTTGATAGGAGAATGCTATCATTCATCTCTGATTATTTTAAAGATACTTTTATAAGGTCATTTTATTTTAGGACAACGGGAGTTGCATATAGTATTTGATGTAATGAATTTATCACTGATATTACTTAAAGAATGGGAAAAACAGTATTTGCAGTCAGTGTAAATACTATTTTAGTTTATTTTGCTGCTATAAAAAAGCAGATTATTTGTATTAGCTGTTTTTCTATAAGGACTGTATATACATTCTGTAAATATGCTTGAGCCTTCATATGTAGAACCATGGAAGAACACTGTATTGAATGCACCTTTAAAAAAAACTCAAGGGCTTCCGTCGCTTTGTTGTTGTATTGCACTCATATTACCTTTTGAAAACAAAATATTAGCTATGTAACTATAAGAATAAACTGCCATCATCTATGAAATGCTCTACATGTGTAATATAAAGTCATATCAACGTTAGAGGGTGGTTTGTTTTTAGGGCAATATGAGGAAAGGCAGCGTACAGTCTGAAGATCTTGGTAGACGAAGAAGACACGAAGGCTATGAGTGTTATGGTGCGTGAATGAGGACCCAAAAGCGAATTAACAAACAGAGTACTTTAATGACGAACATACGTGGGCTCAGATGGACAGGTAGATTCCGACAGGACAGGACAAGGTTGCAGCACACACGATGATAGTCTGGTTCAGGCATGAGACACACAAACAAACAAACAAACAAGAATCCGACAAGGACAGGAGCAGAAACAGAGAGAGATATAGGGACCTAATCAGAGGGAAAAAGGGAACAGGTGGGGAACGGGGTGAATGGGTAATTAGGAGGAGACAAGGCACAGCTGGGGAAAAGAGGGGGAGAAAAGGTAACATAACAACGACCAGCAGAGGGAGACAGGGTGAAGGGAAAGGACAGAGACAAGACAACATGACAGTACCCCCCCACTCACCGAGCGCCTCCTGGCGCACTCGAGGAGGAAGCCTGGCGGCAACGGAGGAAATCATCGATCAGCGCACGGTCCAGCACGTCCCGAGAGGGAACCCAACTCCTCTCCTCAGGACCGTACCCCTCCCAATCTACTAGGTACTGATGACCACGGCCCCGAGGACGCATGTCCAAAATCCTACGGACCCTGTAGATGGGTGCGCCCTCGACAAGGATGGGGGGGGGGGGGGGGAAGACGAGCGGGGGCGCGAAGAACGGGCTTGACACAGGAGACATGGAAGACCGGGTGGACGCGACGAAGATATCGCGGCAGAAGAAGTCGCACTGCGACAGGGTTAATGATTTGAGAAATACGGAACGGACCAATGAACCGCGGGGTCAACTTGCGAGAAGCGGTCTTAAGGGGAAGGTTCTGAGTGGAGAGCCAAACTCTCTGACCGCGACAATATCTAGGACTCTTAGTTCTACGCTTATTAGCAGCTCTCACAGTCTGCGCCCTATAACGGCAAAGTGCAGACCTGACCCTCTTCCAGGTGCGCTCGCAACGTTGGACAAAAGCCTGAGCGGAGGGGACGCTGGACTCGGCGAACTGAGATGAGAACAGCGGAGGCTGGTACCCGAGGCTACTCTGAAAAGGAGATAGCCCTGTCGCAGACGAAGGAAGCGAGTTGTGGGCGTATTCTGCCCAGGGGAGCTGTTCTGACCAAGACGCAGGGTTGCGAAAAGAAAGACTGCGTAAGATGCGACCAATAGTCTGATTGGCCCGTTCTGCTTGACCGTTAGACTGGGGGTGAAAGCCGGAAGAGAGACTGACGGAAGCCCCAATCAAACGGCAAAACTCCCTCCAAAATTGAGACGTGAATTGCGGACCTCTGTCCGAAACGACGTCTGACGGAAGGCCATGAATTCTGAAAACATTCTCGATGATGATTTGTGCCGTCTCTTTAGCAGAAGGAAGCTTAGCAAGGGGAATAAAATGAGCCGCCTTAGAGAACCTGTCGACAACCGTAAGAATAACAGTCTTCCCCGCTGACGAAGGCAGTCCGGTGACAAAATCTAAGGCGATGTGAGACCACGGTCGAGAGGGAATGGGAAGCGGCCTGAGACGGCCGGCAGGAGGGGAGTTACCGGACTTAGTCTGCGCGCAGACCGAACAAGCAGCCACGAAACGACGCGTGTCATGCTCCCGGGTGGGCCACCAAAAACGCTGGCGAATGGAAGCAAGCGTACCCCGAACGCCAGGGTGGCCGGCTAACTTGGCAGAGTGAGCCCACTGAAGAACGGCCAGACGAGTAGGAACGGGAACGAAAAGAAGGTTCCTAGGACAAGCGCGCGGCGACGGAGTGTGAGTGAGCGCTTGCTTTACCTGCCTCTCAATTCCCCAGACAGTCAACCCGACAACACGCCCCTCAGGGAGAATCCCCTCGGGGTCAGTGGAGGCTACTGAAGAACTGAAGAGACGAGATAAAGCATCAGGCTTGGTGTTCTTAGAGCCCGGACGATAAGAAATCACGAACTCGAAACGAGCGAAAAACAGCGCCCAACGCGCCTGACGCGCATTAAGTCGTTTGGCAGAACGGATGTACTCAAGGTTCCTATGGTCAGTCCAAACGACAAAAGGAACGGTCGCCCCCTCCAACCACTGTCGCCATTCGCCTAGGGCTAACCGGATGGCGAGCAGTTCGCGGTTTCCCACATCATAGTTACGTTCCGACGGGGACAGGCGATGAGAAAAATACGCGCATGGGTGGACCTTGTCGTCAGAGAGGGAGCGCTGAGAAAGAATGGCTCCCACGCCCACCTCTGACGCGTCAACCTCGACAACGAACTGTCTAGAGACGTCAGGTGTAACAAGGATAGGAGCGGATGTAAAACGATTCTTGAGGAGATCAAAAGCTCCCTGGGCGGAAACGGACCACTTAAAGCACGTCTTGACAGAAGTAAGGGCTGTGAGAGGAGCTGCCACCTGACCGAAATTACGGATGAAACGACGATAGAAGTTCGCGAAGCCGAGAAAGCGCTGCAGCTCGACGCGTGACTTAGGAGCGGGCCAATCAATGACAGCTTGGACCTTAGCGGGATCCATCTTAATGCCTTCAGCGGAAATAACAGAACCGAGAAATGTGACGGAGGAGGCATGAAAAGTGCACTTCTCAGCCTTCACAAAAAGACAATTCTCTAAAAGGCGCTGGAGGACACGTCGAACGTGCTGAAGATGAATCTGGAGTGACGGTGAAAAAATCAGGATATCGTCAAGGTAAACGAAAACAAAGATGTTCAGCATGTCTCTCAGGACATCATTGACTAATGCCTGAAAGACAGCTGGAGCGTTAGCGAGGCCGAAAGGAAGAACCCGGTATTCAAAGTGCCCTAACGGAGTGTTAAACGCCGTCTTCCACTCGTCCCCCTCCCTGATGCGCACGAGATGGTAAGCGTTACGAAGGTCCAACTTAGTGAAAAACCTGGCTCCCTGCAGGATCTCGAAGGCTGAAGACATAAGAGGAAGCGGATAACGATTCTTAACTGTTATGTCATTCAGCCCTCGATAATCTATGCAGGGGCGCAGAGACCCGTCCTTCTTCTTGACAAAAAAAAACCCCGCTCCGGCGGGAGAGGAGGAGGGGACTATGGTACCGGCGTCAAGAGCTACAGACAAATAATCCTCGAGAGCCTTACGTTCGGGAGCCGACAGAGAGTATAGTCTACCCCGGGGGGGAGTGGTTCCCGGAAGGAGATCAATACTACAATCATACGACCGGTGTGGAGGAAGAGAGGTGGCCCTGGACCGACTGAACACCGTGCGCAGATCGTGATATTCCTCCGGCACCCCTGTCAAATCACCAGGCTCCTCCTGTGAAGAAGAGACAGAGGAAACAGGAGGGATAGCAGACATTAAACATTTCACATGACAAGAGACGTTCCAGGAGAGGATAGAATTACTAGACCAATTAATGGAAGGATTATGACAAACTAGCCAGGGATGGCCCAAAACAACAGGTGTAAAAGGTGAACGAAAAATCAAAAAAGAAATGGTTTCGCTATGATTACCAGAAACAGTGAGGGTTAAAGGTAGCGTCTCACGCTGAATCCTGGGGAGAGGACTACCATCCAGGGCGAACAAGGCCGTGGACTCCCTTAACTGTCTGAAAGGAATGTCATGTTCCCGAGCCCAGGTCTCGTCCATAAAACAGCCCTCCGCCCCAGAGTCTATTAAGGCACTGCAGGAAGCTGACGAACCGGTCCAGCGTAGATGGACCGACAAGGTAGTGCAGGATCTTGAAGGAGAGACAGGAGTAGTAGCGCTCACCAGTAGCCCTCCGCTTACTGATGAGCTCTGGCTTTTACTGGACATGAAGTGACAAAATGACCAGCAGAACCGCAATAGAGACAGAGGCGGTTGGTGATTCTCCGTTCCCTCTCCTTAGTCGAGATGCGGATACCTCCCAGCTGCATAGGCTCAGCTCCCGAGCCGGCAGAGGAAGATGGTAGTGATGCGGAGAGGGGGGCAACGGAGAACGCGAGCTCCTTTCCACGAGCTCGGTGACGAAGATCAACCCGTCGCTCAATGCGAATAGCGAGTTCAATCAAGGAATCCACGCTGGAAGGAACCTCCCGGGAGAGAATCTCATCCTTTACCTCTGCGCGGAGACCCTCCAGAAGACGAGCGAGCAAAGCCGGCTCGTTCCAGCCACTGGAGGCAGCAAGAGTGCGAAACTCAATAGAGTAGTCTGTTATGGATCGATTGCCTTGACATAGGGAAGACAGGGCCCTGGAAGCCTCCTCCCCAAAAACAGATCGATCAAAAACCCGTATCATCTCCTCCTTAAAGTCCTGATACTGGTTAGTACACTCAGCCCTTGCCTCCCAGATTGCCGTGCCCCACTCACGAGCCCGTCCAGTAAGGAGAGATATGACGTAGGCGACACGAGCAGTGCTCCTGGCGTAAGTGTTGGGCTGGAGAGAAAACACAATATCACACTGGGTGAGGAACGAGCGGCATTCAGTGGGCTCCCCAGAGTAACACGGCGGGTTATTGATTCTGGGCTCCGGAGATTCGAAAGCCCTGGAAGTGGCCGGTGGATCGAGGCGGAGATGGTAAACCTGTTCTGTGAGGTTGGAGACTTGGGTGGCCAGGGTCTCAACGGCATGTCGAGCAGCAGACAATTCCTGCTCGTGTCTGCCTAGCATCGCTCCCTGGATCTCGACGGCTGAGTGGAGAGGATCCGAAGTCGCTGGGTCCATTCTTTGTCGGATTCTTCTGTTATGGTGCGTGAATGAGGACCCAAAAGCGAATTAACAAACAGAGTACTTTAATGACGAACATACGTGGGCTCAGATGGACAGGTAGATTCCGACAGGACAGGACAAGGTTGCAGCACACACGATGATAGTCTGGTTCAGGCATGAGACACACAAACAAACAAACAAGAATCCGACAAGGACAGGAGCAGAAACAGAGAGAGATATAGGGACCTAATCAGAGGGAAAAAGGGAACAGGTGGGGAACGGGGTGAATGGGTAATTAGGAGGAGACAAGGCACAGCTGGGGAAAAGAGGGGGAGAAAAGGTAACATAACAACGACCAGCAGAGGGAGACAGGGTGAAGGGAAAGGACAGAGACAAGACAACATGACAATGAGTGCATTAAGCGCCAAACTTTAATGATGACTTATCACGGTTATAAAATGAATGATAAACTGGCTATAAAATAGCTACACCTTCACACCATATCACACATCACATTCCACCTCGGGTCAAACCACAGGTCATCTACGCTGAGCTAACCACAGCTTCCTCTTTCAGTTAAAGCCACACTCTGTAAGAACCTGTTTATGATAAGGTCAAACAGTTGCTGGCCTAAGTTACATAAGTCATATACTATTTCTAAACCAAGGGGGGGTATTTGATTCATTTAAATGACTGGAAATCTACCAGACTGCAATACTAGGTCTTACCAGTGGTGGAAAAAGTACTCAGTTGTCATACTTGAGTAAAAGTAAAGATACCTTCATAGAAAATGACTCAAGTCAAAGTTAAAGTCATCCAGTAAAATCCTACTTGAGTAAAAGTCTAAAAGTATTTGTTTTAGATATACTTAAGTATCAAAGGTAAAAGTATAAATCATTTCAAATTCCTTATTAATATTAAGGAAATCAGATGGCACAATGTTTTCTTGTTTTTTTTATTTTACAGATCGCCAGGGGCACATCCAACACTCACACATCATTTACAAATGAAGCATGTGTTTAGTGAGTCTACCAGATCAGAGGCAGTAGGGATGACCAGGGATGTTCTCTGTTTAGTGAGTCCTCCAGATCAGAGGCAGTAGGGATGACCAGGGATGTTCTCTGTTTAGTGAGTCCTCCAGATCAGAGACAGTAGGGATGACCAGGGATGTTCTCTGTTTAGTGAGTCCACCAGATCAGAGGCAGTAGGGATGACCAGGGATGTTCTCTGTTTAGTGAGTCCTCCACATCAGAGGCAGTAGGGATGACCAGGGATGTTCTCTGTTTAGTGAGTCCTCCAGATCAGAGGCAGTAGGGATGACCAGGGATGTTCTCTGTTTAGTGAGTCCTACAGATCAGAGGCAGTAGGGATGACCAGGGATGTTCTCTGTTTAGTGAGTCCACCAGATCAGAGGCAGTAGGGATGACCAGGGATGTTCTCTGTTTAGTGAGTCTGCCAGATCAGAGGCAGTAGGGATGTTCTCTTGATAAGTGTGTGAATTGGACCATTTTCCTGTCCTGCTAAGCATTCAAAATGTAACAAGTACTTTTGAGTGCCAGGGAGAATGTATAGAGTAAAAAGTACATAATTTGCTTTAGGAATGTAGTGAAGTAAAAGTTGTCAAAAAAAATAGTAAAGTTAAGTACAGATACCCCCCCCCCCCCAAAAAAAAAATACTTAAGTAGTACTTTTAAGTATTTTACTTAAGTACCATACGCCCACTGTGTCTTGGACATGATCTAAACATAATGCACAAATGAGACCTTGTGCACAAAAAGGGCCACTCGTCTGGGAATGTTGACAGTAGTCTCTTATACAATGTTCCCACCGCGTGGTGTTCTTCTCGCGTTACATTTCTCACCCCTGGAAAGGGTTCTGCGTTTCATGGATGTTTCTCTCAGCCGCTGGATGGCAGCATTTAACTACATATTGTAACCAGCAGTGCTATACATTTATAGTCGTTTTATTTGTAACATGATTGTAGTTGTAGGCGACAATATAAATCTTAATTGAATCGCAATACAGTTTAACTAATACGGTTTTAATGAGTTATATGCGTCTGATTCATATTAGTCCTGAATCTAATTTGAATCTGTGTAGGCTATGAGCCGCCTTTTTACCAGGAAGTTGTATGGAGCCAACAACAGTTGAAATGTGACATTTGCTCCACTGTTCTGGTCTTATCCGGTGAGTGGTCGGGTCAGTTCAGCCCCGTACTGTGTGGAGCTTCGTGTGTGCTTTATCGACAATACAGTTGCATTTGACGCCTTCATTATTTCACCAACGAAGGTACCTGATGGAAAATAGCCGATTGAATAGAGGTTGGTGATGTCTTGTATTTTCTAAAAGTGTCATAAGAGAGCTAGCTATATGTCGGGTTTAAAACAATCTGACCACTTTTAAAAACATTTAAGATGCAAACCTTCTTGTCACAACAATGCCATTTAAAGTGTCAAGACCGTGTCAAAACTGAATACAGCTGACACTGTCCCCTACCTATGCTGTCATCACTTTTCCTCTTTTGTGTTCATGCGTTTATAGATTAGGACAAAGATCAGTCTACCTGTCGTTAGACTATAAATGGCACCCTATCAATAAGATCCATGAGGCACAGACTTGCGACGTACCTGAGGTTTAGAACTAGAATGACCAGTGTGACCACCGGCCAGGAGGACCGGGTTCTGCCAGAGCAGAGAACAGACTAGATGTCTGTGGTTTCATCGCCTCGTTTATTTCTGGAAAATCACATTTTAAAACCCATCGTTGGTGTCATGTAGTGTAGTAACAGTGCACGTGTCTTTTCAACATCCTCTCTATGTATTCAAGATGCATGTTTTGGAATATTTCTATATTTGTACTCTGTTCACTCTGCCATTGTTGTGGAGTTACTGTAACATTTGGATGGATTGCTATTCTGAACTGCACCTTGAATAGTTGTGTACAAACAATTTGGATGGATTGCTATTCTGAACTGCACCTTGAATAGTTGTGTACAGGCAGAACTGTTAAAGCCCCCCCCCAAACTGTGGATTTTGAGAGAGAATAACATTACTCCTGGTGTTTTCCATTACACAAGGTTGGGCTACTCACTGGTTCAAAATGTTGGGCAGGGATTTCATAGACCTGATGTAAGCACCACTGCAGCTACACTGATGATAAGAAACGGATGTGCCTTTTGGGGAGAAAAGCAAACTGCTTGGCCTTTATGAATCACACACTCCTACTTACTCTAGGCCTCTTTGTTGTGTCTTGTGTTTTTATCTTTTGAGTTGAACTTTTTGACCAAATAGGTCATATTGTAGTATTAGGAATATGATTATTTACGTGTTAAATAAAGACTATGAGCACTGCATGCAGACAAAATGGCAGTTATGACAGGATGATATCTAAACTGTGTCAACAAAGCAAATCAATCTCACTAAGTAATTCACGGTAACTTCCGGAAGTATGTTTATTTTTCCAGAGATAACTGATAGTATTCAGACCCCTTGGATTTCTTCACATTTTATTGTGTTACAAAGTGAGATTAAAATGTATTTAATTGTCCTTTTTTTTCGTCAACAATCTACTCAGAATACTCTTGTCAAAGTGGAAGAAATATTCTAACATATTTTAAAGGTTAATACAAATGAAATATGCTGAAATATAGTCGTTGCGTAAGTATTCAGCTCCCCGAGTCAATACATGTTGGAAACACCTTTGCCATCGATTACAGCTGTGAGTCTTCTTGGGGAATCTATACGGGCTTTGCACACCCAGATTTGTGCAATATTTTCCCATTTATTATTTGCTAAATTCTCTGTCAAGATGTTGGTGATCATGTCTAGACAGCCATTTTCAAGTCTTGCCATATATTTTAAAGCAGAACTTGGTCACTCAGGAACATTCACTGTGTTCTTGATGTGCAACTCCAGTGTATATTTGGCCTTGTGTTGTAGGTTATTGTTCTGCTGAAAGGTGAATTCCTCTTCCAGTCTCTGGTGTCAAGCAGACTGATTCAGGTTTCCTCTAGGATTTTGCCTATGCTTAGCTAAATCCCACTTCTTTTCATCCTGAAAAACTCCACTGTATTTGCTGATTTTTCAAGCATACCCATATCATGATGCAGCCACCACCATTCTTGGAAATAAGGAGTCAGTTACTCGGTGATGTGTTGTGTTGGATTTGCCCCAAACATAAGGCTTTGCATCTAGGCCAAACACTGTATGTCTTTGCTTTGTTTTTTTGCATTAGTGCCCTGTTGTATACAAGATGCATATTTGTATTCTTCTTTGCAGTCTGTCATTTATGTTATTATTGTGAAGTCACTACAATGTTTTAAAATCACCAATGGCCTCATGGTAACATCCCTGAGCAGTTTCCTTCCTGTCCTGCCCCTCAGTTCAGGAAGACGACTGTATCTTTGTTGTCTGGTTGGTTTAATACGTAATCCACAGCATAATTATTAACTTAACCATACTTAAAGAGAGATTCAATGTCTGATTTGTTATTATTACCCATCTACCAATCACTGCCCTTCTTTATGAGGCTTTCCAAAAGCTCCCTGGTCTTTGTAGTTGAATCTGTGCTTGACATTCAGTACTTGACTGAAACCTTACAGATATGGGGGACAGAGGATGGGTTCATTTATTTATTTTTTTTACTATTATTTCACACAGAGTGAGTCCATGTAACTTATTTTGTGATTTGTTAAGTCAAATTTGACTCCTGGACTAAGTTAGGCTTGCCTAAACAAATACTAATGCAAAGATGCTATTTTAGTTCTGCTCTTTTATATACACTACCGTTCAAACGTAGAAATGTCCTTGTTTCTGAAAGAAAAGCACTTTTCTTTTGTCCATTAAAATAACATCAAATTGATCAGAAATACAGTGCAGACATTGTTAATGTTGTAAATGACTATTGTAGCTGGAAACGGCAGATTTTTTATGGAATATCTACATAGGCGTACAGAGGCCCGTTATCAGCAATCATCACTCCTGTGTTAGCTAATCCAAGTTTATAATTTTAAAAGGTTAATTGATCATTAGAAAACCCTTTTGCAATTATTTTAGCACAGCTGAAAACTGTTGTCCTGATTTTAAAGAAGCAATAAAACTGGCCTTCTTTAGACTAGTTGAGTATTTGGAGCATCAGCCTTTCTGGGTTGGTTTACAGGCTCAAAAGGGCCAGAAACAAAGAGCTTTCTTCTGAAACTCATCAGTCTATTCTTGTTCTGAGAATAGACTGTGAATAGACTCTGAGAAAGCTCGTATCTCTGTAGAAATCTTCACTCCCAGACCAGCTCCTTTCTGGAACCTACATCAGTAAAGCCCCATCTCTTCTTGATTAGTAGTTGTTTTTTTTACCATCGCCAACAACAGAGGAAAGTATGCAGGCACAGTAATACATTATGGAGGATCATGTTGTACGTGGTTTATATGAGGTTCAAATCGTACCTTTCTGCTTTACAGTTGACAAAAAATTAAACTAAGTCAAAAACCTGACGATTCACTTAGATAAGTTACGGTAACTTCGGATACTTGATTTCCTCCCCTGGGCTTGGGATTCATGTTAAACATGTTAATGATCGGTTTCTGGTTAGCTGCCTGAGTGATCAGGCCCCAACATCTGGTGGGATGACGATGGGTTTTTCATGATTACCAGGCCGGCATGCAGGATCTTAGTTTATAGGGTCTATATGCTGACTTCTATCAGGCCTTAGTGACTTATAGAATGACTAACCTAACTGACTGTCTGTATCTGTCGTTCCCTAGACCTGAGGCCATGTTTCAGATTATTCTACTGAGATGGGCCTTTCCTCTAGGTGATTCTGATCTAGACGGGTCCTGTGGAAGTGAAGAAAGTGGTAGAGGAGGAGAAGCAGGAGACCTATCATTCTGACTCTATTCTGGATCTATGGACTGTAGACAAACACCATTTGTCTTACGTCAGACAGTGACGTTGAACTAACGTCGTACAGGAGGAGTTTTGCGTAGGAGTGACGCCACCTGTTGGACTCAGAAAAGAAGACAATGGCCGTGTGTGTGTGTCAGTGGTGTCCGGCTGGCTCTGCTGTCGTCTAGGCTCTGATGGCAGATGTTCCCTCTGGACTACTGGAGGCTTGTGTGGTGGTTGGAGCAGTCAGCAGTACACTCAGGGAACTCTATCAGGTAGGTACTGCTGACTCAATTGTGTTCTTCCAACTTCTCCCAAACAACTGCCCTTTTGACCACTAACGCAACAGGTTAGAGAAAATGTTTCTGTGGTATGAAATCTTCCCCTACTTCTCTGCTTGTCAAATCTGCGATCGGATTCCAAATCGTGCCTATGTTTTCATAACCCATTGCCTGCTCTCTTTCCAGCTTCAGTAAATCATGTCAGAAATGTGCAGATTCACTACACTGTTGGTTCTGCTACACATTGATTTTCGTGGGCTTAGGCTTCCACCACATCGTATCAATCATATGACACATAGTCATACGCATCACATGTAGGCCTGTATATGATATCATGTAATGTTTCCTCTTCCTGCCAGTCACACCAGCAGGGTAAAATCAAAGAGCTCCCCCTGTTGGAGACGGAGGTATTGCAGGTGCACGCCCCACCCTTTGTGACCAAAGAGAGTGTGAGTAACGAGACCAAGGGTCAGGGTCACGCCCCGGCCTTCACCAGGATCCAGAGGAGGCGCTCCTTCATCAAGAAGAAGAGGGGGAGGCCTGGAACGGCTAATGGAGAGGTAGCCAAGGGTAGCGATGGATGGGGTGGCACCACAGAGGACATCAGTGTCCCTAAGGACCTGGACCTCATCGCCCTGCCTCAGCTCTGCTTCCCAGGTGACACAGCGTGGTGATTTCGGCTAGCCACACACACACTACACCATAGCACTACATATTAATGCTCAAAGGAGTATGTTCATAACTCCAGATTTGTCATCTTCATCACCAAAGGTGGATGTGTCGTGTCGTGCGATTAAGCAATAAGGCACGAGGGGGTGTGGTATATGGCCAATATACCACGGCTAAGGGTTGTTCTTAAGCACGACGCAACGCGGAGTGCCTGGATACAGCCCTTAGCTGTGGTATATTGGCCATATACCACAAACCCCAGAGGTGCCTTATTGATTTCATAAACTGGTTACCAACGTAATTAGACCAGTAAAAATAAATGTTTTGTTATACCCGTGGTATACGGTCTGATATACCACGGCACTCGGCCAATCAGCATTCAGGGCTTGAACCACCCACTTTATAATTCCTCTTATATGAGGTCTTGTGTCTGCTTTCTTCCATTGGCCAGGGGGTCTTCAGATAGCCAGTGAGCAGAGAGAAGACTCGTACCATTACCTGGTGTTTACTGATGTCTTCGGGAACCGGACACATGCTGTAGTGGTGCAGTACTACAGACCTATACAGGTGGGGTGGCTTACCGGCTGAGCTTTATCCATGCCCACTGGAATGCTTTACCTTCTTCAATAAAGAGTGGTTTATAATTTGAAGACAGATGGATGGACATAAGCGTGTTCATCAGCAAAACAAAGATTTATTGTGAACATTGGCCCTTTTAGGTCCATGTTCTTTTTAAATACATTTGTAGACTTTTACATTTGCTGCTATGGGAATGTAGAAGGACACATGAAATATAAATACAGTCTACAGCCACATGAACAGTCATTTCAATTACTGTCCACATCACGTCATTGGTCACTGTGTAAAACATTGCTCTCTGATTGGTTGTCTGCTTGTGTCCCAGTTCTCTCAGGATGGTGGGCACCAAAATGGCCACCGGTTGTCCTCCAAGTCGTCCCGTCTCTACACGGCGTACGGCATCTGTGTCATCTCTAAATACCCTTACTACAACGCTCTCAGGGACTGCCTGTCATGGTGAGAACAATTCACCATCCTCTTACCATCCTCTCATTCCTCTAGGTTTTTGTGTTTTAAGTGAATACCGAACGAGAATACAAAACAGTAGACTACAGGTTATCACAGTAAATATGGCCAGATGTGGGCCGTTGTTATAAAGGGATCAGTTCAGCTCATCTTAGACACCTTTTGACCTGTATGTTGTGTTTTGACTGCATGGTGTCCATCTAACGGGTGTGTGCTCAGTCTCTTGTCCCAGCTCAAGCCCAGCTGGATGGGGGACTTTGAGGAGAGGGTGAAGGAGTTTTCAGCCAAGCTGGCGCTGGTGCCCATACCTCCACCTGGGCAACTGCATGTGGTGAGCCATTTGTCTCCCTCTATTATTTACTGGCATTATTTAACAGTAGAGATCATGTTAAGGATGAACTGTAAAACCAATCATGGGCATTTTGCCAATCTCTCTGCTCCACCCAGTCTATTGTATGTTTATGTAGTGTGTTGTATTGTTAAGTGACTAACATTAAAATAGTGTAATTTAACTATCTGTGTTCCTCTACCTGTTCTGTCCCAGGTGTTTAGTCTGAGGCCTCTCCAGATTGGGCTTCCCTCCCGGGAGGATAAGGACCGGCCAGCTGTTGACCTCGACCTCCATCTGCCTTTCCTGTGCTTTAGACCCCGACAGCTCCTCCAAGTGAGGACAGACAGCCGGATTATACTGCCTAACCCACTACATTATATTTTCTTTCAATGCAATTAAAGAGACTAAAAGACTGTGTGAATGTGATAATGTGCAAATGTACAGTATGTTTCTGTTCATCTGTTTGGAATGGTAAAATACATGTCTATATCAATCAGACCTGGGTTCAAATACGATGTAGGATATTTCAAGTACTTTCAAAGTCATTTGGAAGTAATTATTTAGATTTTTATTTAAAAAAACACAGGTAGTTGAATATTGGAATATATTTGGAAATACTTAAATACACAGTATTAATACAAATGCTTAAATACACAGTATTAATACAAATGCTTAAATACACAGTATTAATACAAATGCTTAAATACACAGTATTAATACAAATGCTTAAATAATCCCAGGAATTTGAACCAGGTTTGTTTTGGCATTTAAAAACTTTGAAATAGTAGGCCTATAAATAAGGAAATAATTAGAAAATCCTTTCAATGGTTGATTCGGGCCACATTGTTAGAAAATACTGAAATACACCGAAAATAAGTATTTAAATAACAAATAATAAAATACACATGTATTTGAAGCCAGGACTGATATCAACGTTACCTTCTGTCTGAATCTCATCAGATCATTACCAGCCTGCTGACAGAGCAGAGGGTAGTACTGTTTTCCTGTGACTGGGCCCGGCTCACCCTGCTGGCAGAGAGCCTGATGCTCTTCATCCACCCCCTGGTGTGGCAGCACCCCTTCGTCCCCGTCCTCTCAAGCCAGATGCTGGACTTCCTCATGGCGCCCACCGCCTACCTCATGGGCTGTCATCTGCACCATTATGAAGAGGTGGCCGCGGTAAGGATGGATATCACTAGCGTACATGGCCATGCAAGAATAGAATACTGTAGCATGATCAGGTAGTGACCGTCATAGTGATAGTGACCCCTTCCTGGGGCGGAAGATAGCCTAGTTGTTAGAGTAGCGGTTGCTGGAGTCCCAGAGTTTTCCATCTGTAATTGCTCCAGGAGTGCTGCATTGCTGGGTTTGTGTGTGTTTTGGGGGGGTTGGATTGTGCATAAAGACACATTTCTGTTTTAATGGCCAATGAACTTCTCTTCTCATTGGCTGTTACCTGAACCCCTACAGGAGGTATCCACGATAAGAATAGCACCAGCACTGTCTGACAATGTTCCTCGCATCACTGATTGATTTATCATTTAATAAACTGATTTATCAGGCTTTATCATTTATCAGCATTTTCTACTTACTTTTACATAGTATAAAGGATCATGTGGTTCAATGTCCTAACTGACATACAGGACAGAAGTTAACAGGATGTCCAGTTCATTTGAGCTGACCTTCCTGACTTGACCCTAGTCTGTTCTCCTCCATTACAGTGTGTTCTCTAAGAGAGACAGAGCTGACTTGACCCTAGTCTGTTGTTCTCCTCCATTAGTGTGTTCTCTAAGAGAGACAGAGCTGACTTGACCCTAGTCTGTTGTTCTCCTCCATTACAGTGTGTTCTCTAAGAGAGACAGAGCTGACTTGACCCTAGTCTGTTGTTCTCCTCCATTACAGTGTGTTCTCCAAGAGAGACAGAGCTGACTTGACCCTAGTCTGTTGTTCTCCTACATTACAGTGTGTTCTCTAAGAGAGACAGAGCTGACTTGACCCTAGTCTGTTGTTCTCCTCCATTACAGTGTGTTCTCTAAGAGAGACAGAGCTGACTTGACCCTAGTCTGTTGTTCTCCTCCATTACAGTGTGTTCTCTAAGAGAGACAGAGCTGACTTGACCCTAGTCTGTTGTTCTCCTCCATTAGTGTGTTCTCTAAGAGAGACAGAGCTGACTTGACCCTAGTCTGTTGTTCTCCTCCATTACAGTGTGTTCTCTAAGAGAGACAGAGCTGACTTGACCCTAGTCTGTTGTTCTCCTCCATTACAGTGTGTTCTCCAAGAGAGACAGAGCTGACTTGACCCTAGTCTGTTGTTCTCCTCCATTACAGTGTGTTCTCTAAGAGAGACAGAGCTGACTTGACCCTAGTCTGTTCTCCTCCATTACAGTGTGTTCTCTAAGAGAGACAGAGCTGACTTGACCCTAGTCTGTTGTTCTCCTCCATTACAGTGTGTTCTCCAAGAGAGACAGCGCTGACTTGACCCTAGTCTGTTGTTATCCTCCATTACAGTGTGTTCTCCAAGAGAGACAGAGCTGACTTGACCCTAGTCTGTTGTTCTCCTCCATTACAGTGTGTTCTCCAAGAGGGACAGAGCTGACTTGACCCTAGTCTGTTGTTCTCCTCCATTACAGTGTGTTCTCTAAGAGAGACAGAGCTGACTTGACCCTAGTCTGTTGTTCTCCTCCATTACAGTGTGTTCTCTAAGAGAGACAGAGCTGACTTGACCCTAGTCTGTTGTTCTCCTCCATTACAGTGTGTTCTCTAAGAGAGACAAAGCTGACTTGACCCTAGTCTGTTGTTCTCCTCCATTACAGTGTGTTCTCTAAGAGAGACAGAGCTGACTTGACCCTAGTCTGTTGTTCTCCTCCATTACAGTGTGTTCTCCAAGAGAGACAGAGCTGACTTGACCCTAGTCTGTTGTTCTCCTCCATTACAGTGTGTTCTCTAAGAGAGACAGAGCTGACTTGACCCTAGTCTGTTGTTCTCCTCCATTACAGTGTGTTCTCTAAGAGAGACAGAGCTGACTTGACCCTAGTCTGTTGTTCTCCTCCATTACAGTGTGTTCTCTAAGAGAGACAGAGCTGACTTGACCCTAGTCTGTTGTTCTCCTACGTTACAGTGCGTTCTCTAAGAGAGACAGAGCTGACTTGACCCTAGTCTGTTGTTCTCCTCCGTTACAGTGCGTTCTCTAAGAGAGACAGAGCTGACTTGACCCTAGTCTGTTGTTCTCCTCCATTACAGTGTGTTCTCTAAGAGAGACAGAGCTGACTTGACCCTAGTCTGTTGTTCTCCTCCATTACAGTGTGTTCTCCAAGAGAGACAGAGCTGACTTGACCCTAGTCTGTTGTTCTCCTCCATTACAGTGTGTTCTCTAAGAGAGACAGAGCTGACTTGACCCTAGTCTGTTGTTCTCCTCCATTACAGTGTGTTCTCTAAGAGAGACAGAGCTGACTTGACCCTAGTCTGTTGTTCTCCTCCATTACAGTGTGTTCTCTAAGAGAGACAGAGCTGACTTGACCCTAGTCTGTTGTTCTCCTCCATTACAGTGTGTTCTCTAAGAGAGACAGAGCTGACTTGACCCTAGTCTGTTGTTCTCCTCCATTACAGTGTGTTCTCTAAGAGAGACAGAGCTGACTTGACCCTAGTCTGTTGTTCTCCTCCATTACAGTGTGTTCTCTAAGAGAGACAGAGCTGACTTGACCCTAGTCTGTTGTTCTCCTCCATTACAGTGTGTTCTCTAAGAGAGACAGAGCTGACTTGACCCTAGTCTGTTGTTCTCCTACATTACAGTGTGTTCTCTAAGAGAGACAGAGCTGACTTGACCCTAGTCTGTTGTTCTCCTACATTACAGTGTGTTCTCTAAGAGAGACAGAGCTGACTTGACCCTAGTCTGTTCTCCTCCATTACAGTGTGTTCTCTAAGAGAGACAGAGTGTTGTGTTTTACTTTCCCCTGTCCTCACAGGAAACAGATGATCTGATCCTGGTTAACATTGATGATGGCATCGTGTCGTCTTCCTCGTCCGACGGGTTTGACCTGCCGGACGTCCCGCTGGCGGCCAGAGAGTGTTTTCTAACACGGTAGGACAGGAAAGGATCTGGGACATGTTCATTAGGGCACGACGTAGCAAAATGTTTTTCAACGGAAAATGGAAATTAACATTTCTTATTGGACAAGTTCTGACTGTCCATCCCTGTTTCATTCTATTTTCTTACGTTTGGTGCCTAATGAATATGACCTAGACGACAAGACACTCGATTGCTACGTTTACACACACACATTGGTCTTTTGACCAATCAGATCAAGTGATTTTCCAATAATTGGGTTAAAGATCAGAATTGGGCTGCCAGCGTAAACGCAGTCAGTTAGTTTGCTGTCCTATGTGATCATATTGCTACTCTCCATCTGCTCTGCAAACAACATGGATTGTTAAAGATAGGGGAAGGGTTTTTTATGCAAATATGAGTTCCACATGTTTTCTGAATATTTTTACGTGTGTGTGCAGGGCGGAGGGTCTCCAGATGCACTATGACCTGGACGTGTGTCACCTGGGGTCCAGTACAGACGTCAACGACCAGAGGGCCCAGAGGAGGCAGTGGCAGAGGAAACTTAACACACACATCCAGAACATCACTCTGGAACTCATCGTCAACATCTTCAGGTCAGCATGAAACCAATCTCTTGTGGACAGACTACGTACACATAAATGGTTACTGAGCATCTGACCAAATTATGCTGCATTTGAGTTCTGGGCTAACCGAAATTAACATCAAATCATATGACAGCTAGCTATACTGTGTTTTAGTTTACTGTCGTTCACTATGACAAAACATGTACATGAGTATTATAATATCACATAGTTGTTATAATATTATAATCTATATTTATTTATGTTACTATGATAGTTGAGACTCAAACTGAGCATACAGTATGTAGTTAATACGTATTTCTCATTTAAGCAAAGCTTGGTGATTTATCAAATGGATATTGATTTATTTAGAAATGTGAACAACGCTGTTAGTTATCCTATTAAATTGTAAAAAAAAAAAGTATTCTATTTTCTATTATTGTCTACATTATTATCACTGTACTGTTGGGAAAGAGTTCTCGGTTCTCTTGTACTGATTTACACCGGTTGTATCCTGTGCACAAGGTGAATAAACTTTGAAGCGTGAATCAAAATCCTGCTTTATGACAACCAACACAACTTCAATTTCCTGTTCAATATCAGGACAGGCAAGCTTAATCCAATGACTATTACTCTCAACCTCACCCCCCCCACTGCACCCCCACAGAGAAGTCCACCATCACCTCAACTATGAGCACAGGGTCTTCAACAGTGAAGAGTTCTTCAGGTCTAGAGAACCAGCAGACCAGCCATTTTTCAAGAAGGTACAACTAGAGCCTGTTCAGTAACACGTACATCTCTTTCAACCTACAATATTTAGGACATATTTAACTTTTTCACACCTTTTTTTCCTGTCCAGCATGTGATCCAATTGATCGTGAACGTAGTGTATTTTGTCTTCTTTGCAGGTGTTGGACACACACATCTTCCACTCGTTCCTACGGGATCGTCTGAACAGGAAGATGGACGCGTTCGCACGCATGGAGCTGAGCACTCGGACAGAAACTTACAGGTGAGAAAGAAAGATAAGAGTTTAACATAAATATTTACCTTTAAACTAGTAAATATTATTTTGACCTTTATTGCAAATGCAATGAGTTTCAGTAGGATTTTAATTTGGTTTCATCAGCAATCCTTTTACTAGAATCAGGGGTGTTAGTGCTGCAGGCAAAAAAAAGATAAGGGCACCCGTTTGGGTACTGAGGACCAGGATTGGAAACACTGCTGTACTGTATCTTCATACACATATCCCATGTTGGTCCCTTCCTGGTATAAGCACAGCCTTTCCCCTGATGTCTATCCTAAATCCAAGGTGAACTTTCCCCTTGGTACAGATCTAGGGTTGGCTTCCCATCCCCCAATCCTAACCTTAACCATTAGTGGGGAAAATGTTAAACTGACCAAAGATCAGCAACTAGGGGAAACTTCTCCCTACACCTCTGTCCTCTTCCCCAGGCTGAAGTCCATGACAGAGTCTCCGCGGCGGCCCACCATGCAGGAGCTGGCCCGTAAATACACCAGCCCAGAGAGCCGGCTCAGCAAAAGGCTGGGGGCCAGCCTGCCCAACCTGGGGGAGGGTGTGGGCTCCCTGGTGGGACCCCTCATGCAGAACTCCCTCAAGAAGATACAGGTGGACAGCGGTAGGTGGACAGCGGGAGTTTGTAGGTTCAGGTGGACAGCGGTAGGTTCAGGTGGACAGCGGTAGGTTCAGGTGGACAGCGGTAGGTTCAGGTGGACAGCGGTAGGTTCAGGTGGACAGCGGTAGGTTCAGGTGGACAGCGGTAGGTTCAGGTGGACAGCGGTAGTTTGTAGGTTCAGGTGGACAGCGGTAGTTTGTAGGTTCAGGTGCACAACGGTAGTTTGTAGGTTCAGGTGGACAGTGGTAGGTGGACAGCGGTAGTTTGTAGGTTCAGGTGGACAACCGGAGTTTGTAGGTTCAGGTGGACAGCGGTAGTTTGTAGGTTCAGGTGGACAGCGGTAGTTTGTAGGTTCAGGTGGACAGTGGTAGTTTGTAGGTTCAGGTGGACAGTGGTAGTTTGTAGGTTGAGGTGGACAGAGGTAGTTTGTAGGTTGAGGTGGACAGAGGTAGGTTGAGGTGGACAGAGGTAGGTTGAGGTGGACAGAGGTAGGTTGAGGTGGACAGAGGTAGGTTGAGGTGGACAGAGGTAGGTTGAGGTGGACAGAGGTAGGTTGAGGTGGACAGAGGTAGGTTGAGGTGGACAGAGGTAGGTTGAGGTGGACAGAGGTAGGTTGAGGTGGACAGAGGTAGGTTGAGGTGGACAGAGGTAGGTTGAGGTGGACAGAGGTAGGTTGAGGTGGACAGAGGTAGGTTGAGGTGGACAGAGGTAGGTTGAGGTGGACAGAGGTAGGTTGAGGTGGACAGAGGTAGGTTGAGGTGGACAGAGGTAGGTTGAGGTGGACAGAGGTAGGTTGAGGTGGACAGAGGTAGGTTGAGGTGGACAGAGGTAGGTTGAGGTGGACAGAGGTAGGTTGAGGTGGACAGAGGTAGGTTGAGGTGGACAGAGGTAGGTTGAGGTGGACAGAGGTAGGTTGAGGTGGACAGAGGTAGGTTGAGGTGGACAGAGGTAGGTTGAGGTGGACAGAGGTAGGTTGAGGTGGACAGAGGTAGGTTGAGGTGGACAGAGGTAGGTTGAGGTGGACAGAGGTAGGTTGAGGTGGACAGCGGTAGGTTGAGGTGGACAGCGGTAGTTTGTAGGTTGAGGTGGACAGCGGTAGGTTGAGGTGGACAGCGGTAGTTTGCAGGTTTAGGTGGACAGCGGTAGGTTGTAGGTTCAGGTGTGCGGTACTTGTCGACGCTATTAGTTATCTTTTGTGATTTCTGAACATTGAGTGGTTTTAGGATGAGTGTTTAGTGGTTGAGGTGAAGACCTGCACACATGGGGTATTCCCCAGAACCTAAGTTGAGAAACCCTGTTGTAGTTGACCACTACTATTGAGTTTGCCACCTTATAAGAACCAAGCAAGGACGATTGGCCAACTGCTTTAAGGTTTCCTCTAAACAAAATGCTGTTGACAGTTCTTAAACTTTTGTGATCGAACCCTAATAGGTCTGAAGTCTCCCCAGAAGCCAGTGAGATGCTTCAAGCTTCCTGAGTTCCCTCCACCGCTGGCCTACCACTACGTCCAGAATTACTACCAGGAGATGATCACCCTCCTGGACAAGGCCATCAGCGGGGTGGCCTTCGAGGACTCCTCGCTCCTGGCCTGCTATCACTACCTCCGGGGCTTTGTCAACACAGTGGCCGGTAAACGTCTGGACGCTCTGGAAGACTTTCAGAACCTTTACAAGACGGACACGGACATCTTCCCTGGCGAGCTGGTCAACGCCCTGGTGGACTCTCTACAGGATGGGGAACGGGCACAAGCTAACCGCCGAACCGAGATCAAACGCCTGATTAGTCGGGTGAAGAAGGACCACGAGAGGGAGCGGACGTGCCATGACGACGAAGCTGTCAAGCGGTTCCAGCTGCCGAAAAAGCACATGCAGTTGGAGGACTTTGTGAGACACGTGCAGGAGTCTGGGATTGTCAAGGACCAGGGGACCATTCACCGGCTGTTTGAGGCTCTCACTGTGGGTAAGGAAGTCACACAGACTTAAAGATGAGAAATGATAAAGGAGAGAGGGTTGTCTCTTTTTTGGTGGAGGGTGTCTTCACCAAGGTATGTGTTTTAATGTCTGTCTTGATTTTTACGTTAACCCATTGTTGTGTGGGACTCATCATGGACCTACTCCAGTTGATAATTCTTAGCCTCTACTCCGTAATCACCCCGGTCCCTGTGATTAATGTGTTAATACCTTAATACCTGTAGTGAATGGCCATGCTATTGTCAATATGTCAATTGAATCTGCTTAATTTCCCTCAATCTTACCAGTGGTGTAAAGTAATTATTTTGGACAACCATTTGTTATTTTGGACAACTTTTACTTAGCTACATTCCTAAAGACAATTATGTACTTTTTACTCCATTCATTTTCCCTGACACCCAAAAGTACTCATTACATTTTGAATGCTTAGCAGGACAGGAAAAATATCCAATTCACACACTTATCAAGAGAACATCCCTGGTCATCCCTACTGCCTCTGATCTGACAGACTCACTAAACAGAGAACATCCCTGGTCATCCCTACTGCCTCTGATCTGACAGACTCACTAAACAGAGAACATCCCTGGTCATCCCTACTGCCTCTGATCTGACAGACTCACTAAACAGAGAACATCCCTGGTCATCTCTATTGCCTCTGATCTGGTGGACTTACTAAACAGAGAACATCCCTGGTCATCCCTACTGCCTCTGATCTGACAGACTCACTAAACAGAGAACATCCCTGGTCATCCCTACTGCCTCTGATCTGACAGACTCACTAAACAGAGAACATCCCTGGTCATCCCTACTGCCTCTGATCTGACAGACTCACTAAACACATGCTTATTTTGTAAATGGTGTTGGATGTGCCCCTGGCGATCCGTCAGTTAAAAAACAAGAAAACATTGTGCCGTCTGATTTGCATAATATAAGGAATTTGAAATTATTTTTACTTTTACTTTTGATACTATATATATGTAAAACCAAATACTTTTAGACTTTTACTCGAGTAGTATTTTACTGGGGGTCTTTCATTTTTACTTAAGTCGTTTTCTATTAAGGTATCTTTACTTTTACTCAAGCATGACAGACCCCCCCCCCCCCACCCTATCAGAATTAGTAGTTGTGTTTAGTAGGAGTCATGCTGTGCACGTGGAGTGTGTGTTTAGTAGGAGTCATACTGTGCACGTGGAGTGTGTGTTTAGTAGGAGTCATGCTGTGCATGTGGAGTGTGTGTTTAGTAGGAGTCATACTGTGCACGTGGAGTGTGTGTTTAGTAGGAGTCATGCTGTGCTCGTGGAGTGTGTGTTTAGTAGGAGTCATGCTGTGCACGTGGAGTGTGTGTTTAGTAGGAGTCATGCTGTGCATGTGGAGTGTGTGTTTAGTAGGAGTCATGCTGTGCACGTGGAGTGTGTGTTTAGTAGGAGTCATGCTGTGCACGTGGAGTGTGTGTTTAGTAGGAGTCATGCTGTGCACGTGGAGTGTGTGTTTATGTAACAGTATAATTTTAGACCGTCCCCTCGCCCATACCCGGGCGCGAACCAGGGACCCTCTGCACACATCATCAACAACCCACGAAGCATCGTTACCCATCGCTCCACAAAAGCCGCGGCCCTTGCAGAGCAAGGGGAACTACTACTTCAAGGTCTCAGAGCAAGTGACGTCACCGATTGAAACGCTATTTAGCGCGCACCGCTAACTAAGCTAGCCGTTTCACATCCGTTATATTTAGTAGGAGTCATACTGTGTGTGTTTAGTAGGAGTCATACTGTGCACGTGGAGTGTGTGTTTATTAGGAGTCATACTGTGTGTGTTTAGTCTCTTGCCCCTGTTAACCCACGCACCATGGACTTGCTTCACCAGCCAACCAAAACAATGCTGTGTATTATTGTTCCTGTGACTCCTCCCCCAACCCTGCTAGCTTCTCTGTTCCATGCTAGCGCACCTATTGCCTTTTGTTTTGAATGGAACACCTAGAATCCCACCAGAGGCAACTTTATGAAATCATTGTGAAGTACAGTAAGTTTAAACTGCCCCTCTATTGGTTGCAAAATTGCTGAAATAAATAAAGAAATGGCAGTTTCAGGAATTGTTGAAGCCTAACTCCAGACTGCCCCCTGCAGGCCAGCAAAAACAGGTGGATCCAGAACTCTTCCGAGTGTTCTACACCTTCTGGAAGGAGACGGAGGCCGAGGCTCAGGAAGTGGCCCTGCCGGCCTCAGTCCTGGAGCACCTGGAGGCTAACGAGTGTGTCTTCAAGCTGTCCTCTTCGGTCAAGACCAGCCACGGCGTGGGCAAGATCGCCATGACCCAGAGACGGCTGTTCCTGCTGACCGTAGGACGACCCGGGTACGTGGAGATCACCAAGTTCAGAGACATTGAGGTGAGTTACGACCTTCCGTATCTACGTTCCTACTACACTTTCTGTGAAATACCATATATCATTCATGATACTCCACTTTTCTTTGATAGAGATTACAATGTGAATACATTAAGCTATAAAATAGACATGTTTGATGTGCTTATAGATGGGTAATCTATGCTTTATTATACAGCTAATGTAAATGATGGGATCTAGTCCCCAACACAGTGTATGTCATGTACCGTTATCATAAATATTAATGCTATGCTTGCTTATAGGGTAGCCTAGTGGTTAGAGTGTTGGGCTAGTAACCGAATGGTTGCAAGTTCAAATCCCCGAGCTGACAAGGTACAAATCTGTTGTTCTGCCCCTGAACAGGCAGTTAACCCACTGTTCCTAGGCCGTCATTGAAAATAAGAATTTGTTCTTAACTGACTTGCCTAGTTAAATAAAGGTAAACAAAAAAAAATAGCTAGTGTTACAATGCACTGTGGGCGCATCATGAGACACTATAGATACACTCACACGGCTTTATGTGCTGTAACACAAAGTGTTACCAAGTATTCTATTAGAAATATGGGTCCCGGATCAAAGGTGGTGTTAGGTGAAAAAAATAAGTCTGGTCCCAGATCAGTGGTCTTTACTACCGTAGCATTTGGCTATACAGCGCAAACTGACCCGGGACCTGCCTAGTGGTTGTGTAAGTTGTTGAGATGCAGGGCTCCCTTGAAAAGGAGACCTTGGTCTCAATGGAACTCCCTGCTAAAATAACAGGTAGTGAATTGTGAATAACCAGTTGGCTGTTGTACCTCAGGAGGTGAAGATCTCCTCGGCTCCCTTCCTGCTGCTGAGGATCCCTTCTCTGAAGATCAAGACCACCCTGAGGAAAGAGACGTTTGAGGTCAACCTGAAGTCAGAGGTTGACCTCTGGCACCTCATGGTTAAGGAGATGTGGGCCGGACGGAAGATGGCCGACGACCACAAGGTAGGATGTCAAAATGTGACGTTAAACTTTCTGTTAATCCCGGTCTCTGGGTGTGTCCCAATAATATCATATTTTTCCCACAAATCTAAGCATTGGATTGGTGGAGACATGGGCTAGTGGGAGTTTATACAATTTTTATTCTACCAGTCATTTCCTTTCAAATGAGTGAACAAGTGAACACTTTGGGAGGAAGGAGAGATAATTGGGACATAGCCTCTCTCTCTCAATTCAATTTGCTTTATTGGCATGACGTAACAATGTACATATTGCCAAAGCTTATTTTGGATATTTACAATCTGAAAATAATAAGAATCAATATTGTCAACGGGACAACAGTAACAACAATAACCAAGGGTCAAAATAACCATACATTCAACAATAACAATAAGCATACAGTAGAGGACATGTGCAGGTTGATTGGTCTGTCAGACACTGTCCCTCAACTTATGGCAGGCAGCAATGTAGTGCGCTGCCAACCCACAGCTCTCTGCGTCCTCCCCCAACAGGACGGGTAGCCTATCCTCATCAGAGAGGTCTTTGAAACCTTGAATAAGGTTTTCAAATTTGGGGAAATGACACACTCTTTATTGTTTTATATTTTTGACATTTTGTCAGGAAATGCAACTCCGTCTCAGGTTCTGCTGTTGTGCAGTGGTTGCACAGCCTTTCCTCTACAGGGAGCCAGGTTCTGCTGTTGTGCAGTGGTTGCACAGCCTTTCCTCTACAGGGAGCCAGGTTCTGCTGTTGTGCAGTAGTTGCACAGCCTTTCCTCTACAGGGAGCCAGGTTCTGCTGTTGTGCAGTGGTTGCACAGCCTTTCCTCTACAGGGAGCCAGGTTTTCCTGTGTCTACCCTTCTCAATGGCAAGGCTGTGCTCACTGAGCCTGTGCTTTGTCAAGGTTTTTCTAAGGTTTTGATCAGTAACCATGGTCAAATAGTTAGCCACGGTGTACTGTCGATTTAGGGCCAGATAGCACTGCATTTTGCTTTGTGTTTGTGCTTGTGTTTCCCAAAAAGCAATGTAGTTTTGTTTTGACTGTGTTGTAATTTGGTTTATCCTGATTGATTGAATGTTCTGGTCCTGAGGCCTCAGTGTGTTAGTAGAACAGGTTAGTGAACTCAGCCCCAGGACCAGCTGGGTGAGGGGACTGAGGCTTCAGTGTGTTAGTAGAACAGGTTAGTGAACTCAGCCCCAGGACCAGCTGGATGAGGGGACTCTTTTCTTTGCTCAGCTCTTGGCATCGCAGGGCTTGCTTCTTTTTTGAGTTTTTATTATTAGTGGATATTGGCCTAATTCTGCCCTGCATGCATTGTTTGTAGTTTTCCTCTGGACATGTAGGAGAATCTTACAGAACTCTGCATGCAGGGTTTCAATGGGGTGTTTGTCCCATTTGATGAAATCTTGTTTTGCAAGTGGACCCCACACCTCGCTGCCATAAAGTGCAATTGGTTCAATGACATATTCAATTAGTTTTTGCCAAATTTTAATACGAATTTGAATTCGTTTTTTTAATGGCGTAAAATGCCCTGCGTGCTTTCTCCCTCAGTTTATTCACTGCCTCATTAAGGTGTCCAGTTGAGCTTATTTTTAAACCTAAGTAATTGTAGTGTGTGCAGTATTCTATATATTTTATACCAATTGAGAACTTTGGTCTAATTCCCTGAGATCTGGAACTTCTCTGGAAAATCATTATTATCATCATTATTTTAGTATCTTTGGGGTTTACTGCCAGGGCCCAGGTCTGGCAGTACTGCTCTAGCAGGTCCAGGCTCTGCTGTAGGCCATGTGCTGTGGGTCATGTGCTGTGGGTGACAGCAGGCATAGGTCATCTGCGAAGAGTAGGCACTTAACTTCTGAATTGTGGAGACTAACACCAGGGGCTGAGGATTTTTCTAGAATAGTGGCCAATTCGTTGATGTAAATATTGAAGAGTGCAGGGCACGTATTGCCAGTATACATTGATTTAATTATGTCATATGTTTTACCCCCTACACCACTTTCAATAACTTTGTAGAACAGTCCTGTATGCCAAATAGAATCAAATGCTTTTTGGAAGTCGATAAAGCAAGCGTATATTTTGGTATTATTTTGGTGGACATGTTTATCTATCAAGGTGTGTAGGGTGTAAATATGATCAGTTGTGCGATGTTTTGGTATAAATCCAATTGGGCTTTTACTCAAGACATTGTGCTTATTAAGGCAGTTTAGAACTCTTACATTTATAATACTACAGAAAACCTTCCCCAGGTTACTGTTCACACAAATGTCTCTGTAATTGTTAGGGTCAAATTTGTCTCCATTTTTAAAGATTGGGGTTGAGATCTTACCTCTTTTTCAGATTTTTATTTTTTTTTTTCCAATTTTGCCAGAAGTTGTGTGTTTTTATGGACTCCTCAATTAGTGTCAGCTGCTTGCTGTTGTACTGTGCTTTTTTGGTTCTGAGTGAACGTTTATAGAGTTTTAAAGTCTCACAGTAATGAAGGTGTAATTCACCATTATTTGGGTCTCTGTGCTTTTGGTTGGATAGTGTTCTACGTTTTTTCCTCATAATTTTATGCATCAAACCAGTTGTCATCTGTGATCTTTTTTGTTTTTTTTTAATCAATTTCAGTTGTGCTTCCTCTGCTGTTTGCCTGAATATATAGTTGATGTTTTGTACTGCTAGAATGATGCCTTCGTTACTGTGAGTGAATGTGGTATCCAGAAAGTTATCTAAGAGTGTTTGTATATTTTGGTTACAGGTTGCTTTCTGGTATTCTTCTGTGCTGTTATGGGCCCATCTTTTTGAATGTCTGATGTTGTACAGCTTACTGGACTGTGAATGTCTGGTTGTTTCCATGTCTGTTCTTTTGAGGAACAACGTAATTTGGCTGTGATCAGACAGAGGTTTTAGTGGCTTGACGGTGAATGAGCTGAGAGAAGGGGTCAGTGTCTGTGATCATATAGTCTACTGTACTGTGGCCAAGAGGTGAGCAGTAGGTGAATTTCCCCAAAGAGTCCCCCCGTAACCTACCATTGACAAAGTACAGACCCAGGCTGCAACAGATCCCTTCCATCTCTCTCTCTCTCTCGCCTGTTTTTGTTCCTTCTTGATTTACTTGGTGGTGGTTATTTTATTGATGGCGAACCACATGGAGATGCCGTCCTTGTCACTTCAGCACGGTTTTAGGTGTGTTACTGAAGCTACTGTCACTGTGGAGGAGTTTCTGGTCTCCATAGGAGAGAAGGTGGGATATGAGAATGTTGCTTATGCATCACAGATGAATAAAACGGTGGTGGTTTTTCTTAAAGAAGAGTCTTGTTGATCGTATGGTTGAGCATGGTGTACTTCTTAAAGAAGAGTGTCTTGTAGATCGTATGGTTGAGCATGGTGTACTTCTTAAAGAAGAGTGTCTGGTTGATCGGATGGTTGAGCATGGTGTACTTCTTAAAGAAGAGTGTCTTGTAGATCGTATGGTTGAGCATGGTGTACTTCTTAAAGAAGATAGTCTTGTTGATCCTATGGTTGAGCATGGTGTACTTCTTAAAATGTATGTTTATTCAAGTTACGCCGCTTTTTTCTCAGTCAACAAGGGTAACTATTTAGAATGTACTGCTGTTTATTCCCAATGAGCTGTTGGAGAGCGAGTTATTGGGGTTTGGGAAGCTTGCAAGTTCAATTAAGATTGTCCCGTTGGGTTGAAACAGGTTGGGTTGAAACAGGTTATGTCGTTTCGGCGACAGGTGTTTGCTTCGGTGAGTCCAAAAACAGACTTTGGAGGTATTGTTTAAAGTCAAGTATGAACACAGACTGTATATGGCTTATGCTAGTACGGGTAGTCAATGGTGTTTTGAGTGTGGTGATGTTGGCCGTAAGCGACATGCTTGCCCGAAAAGGGAGAAGGGTGGGGAGAGGTCGTCCTCGTAACTCCTGGGCCCACCGATGTAGGGAGAGGTCGTCCTCGTAACTCCTGGGCCCACCGATGTAGGGAGAGGTCGTCCTCGTAACTCCTGGGCCCACCGATGTAGGGAGAGGTCGTCCTTGTAACGCCTGGGTCCACCGATGTAGGGAGAGGTCGTCCTCGTAACTCCTGGGTCCACTGATGTAGGGAGAGGTCGTCCTTGTAACGCCTGGGTCCACCGATGTAGGGAGAGGTCGTCCTCGTAACGCCTGGGTCCACCGATGTAGGGAGAGGTCGTCCTCGTAACGCCTGGGCCCACCGATGTAGGGAGAGGTCGTCCTCGTAACACCTGGGCCCACCGATGTAGGGAGAGGTCGTCCTCGTAACGCCTGGGACCACCGATGTAGGGAGAGGTCGTCCTCGTAACGCCTGGGCCCACCGATGTAGGGAGAGGTCGTCCTCGTAACACCTGGGCCCACTGATGTAGGGAGAGGTCGTCCTCGTAACGCCTGGGCCCACCGATGTAGGGAGAGGTCGTCCTCGTAACGCCTGGGCCCACCGATGTAGGGAGAGGTCGTCCTCGTAACGCCTGGGCCCACCGATGTAGGGAGAGGTCGTCCTCGTAACGCCTGGGCCCACCGATGTAGGGAGAGGTCGTCCTCGTAACGCCTGGGCCCACTGATGTAGGGAGAGGTCGTCCTCGTAACGCCTGGGTCCACCGATGTAGGGAGAGGTCGTCCTCGTAACGCCTGGGCCCACCGATGTAGGGAGAGGTCGTCCTCGTAACGCCTGGGCCCACCGATGTAGGGAGAGGTCGTCCTCGTAACGCCTGGGTCCACCGATGTAGGGAGAGGTCGTCCTCGTAACGCCTGGGCCCACCGATGTAGGGAGAGGTCGTCCTCGTAACGCCTGGGCCCACTGATGTAGGGAGAGGTCGTCCTCGTAACGCCTGGGCCCACCGATGTAGGGAGAGGTGGGCCTCGTAACGCCTGGGCACGCCGATGTAGGGATAGGTCGTCCTCGTAACGCCTGGGCCCACTGATGTAGGGAGAGGTGGGCCAACAGTGGTAGAGCAGTCACAAGCACCTGTTTCGGAAGAACAAGTTGTCCGTGTTGAGGGTACGGAGTTCCAACTTGTACCAGAGGGGAACTTAGCGTCTGATATGCAGCAGAAAAATATTGTTGTAGAAGGTAAGGACAGATCTGGGGAGCCATTTCCTCAGACTGGTGAAGAGATGCCCAGTACGAGTGATGTGGTACAGGAGGGGGTTCATGTGGAGCTAGTCTCCCAGGTAGTGGAGGAGATGCCCAGTACGAGTGATGTGGTACAGGAGGGGGTTCATGTGGAGCTAGTCTCCCAGGTAGTGGAGGAGATGCCCAGTACGAGTAATGGGGTACAGGAGGGGTTCATGTGGAGGGGAGCCCAGTACGAGTGATGGGGTACAGGAGGGGGTTCATGTGGAGCTAGTCTCCCAGGTAATGGAGGAGATGCCCAGTACGAGTGATGGGGTACAGGAGGGGGTTCATGTGGAGCTACTCTCCCAGGTAGTGGAGGAGATGCCCAGTACGAGTGATGGGGTACAGGAGGGGGTTCATGTGGAGCTAGTCTCCCAGGTAGTGGAGGGGATGCCCAGTACGAGTGATGGGGTACAGGAGGGGGTTCATGTGGAGCTAGTCTCCCAGGTAGTGGAGGAGATGCCCAGTACAAGTGATGGGGTACAGGAGGGGGTTCATGTGGAGCTAGTCTCCCAGGTAGTGGAGGAGATGCCCAGTACGAGTGATGGGGTACAAGTGGGGAGTGTTGAGAGGGATGTGGTAGAAGGGAGTCAGGGGTCTGTGGCCTCAGTTGAGGAGGATCAGGAGAACTATATGGATATCTCTCTTGATATGATAGCAGCTGACGTTACAACACAAACAGACGGTCTGCCTTCGTCTCCCTGGTGGGAAGGTGACCACGGAGGACAGTGAAATGTGCCAACATGCCGTGGATTTCTACTCTGCCCTCTATAAGGCGGAGGATTGTGATTCTCTGTGTACTGAACAGTTGTTACATGGAATCGATCATAAATTAACAGGCACCGCATTGATTATTTGCAACGCAGGACAAGCTAGTTAAACTAGTAATATCATCAACCATGTGTAGTTAACTAGTGATTATGTTAAGATGGATTGTTTTTAATAAGATATGTTTAATGCTAGCTAGCAACTTACCTTGGCTCCTTGCTGCACTCACGTAACAGGTGGTCAGTCTGCCACGCAGTCTCTTTGTGGTGTACAATGTAATCGGCCATAACCGGCGTCCAAAAATACTGATTACCGATTATGAAAACTTGAAATCGGCCCCAACTAATCGGCCATGCCGATTTAATCGGTCGACCTCTAATGAATATATAGATCCGTTGGGTTGTTTTAAAGGTTTGTCTCACTATCACTAAGCACGTATAGGGGTGGTGGGATCTTTGAGGTTGTTTCTCTCGAGGGAGGAACCAGCGGGAGGGTCTGGTTGTAATGGTTTGAAAAACTTGGTCGGCGGCATGGGATGAAGATTCCTGCTGTAGCAGGTTGTTCGGTGGAAGAATGTAGTTGAGCAGTGGGCGCTATCATTGGGTATAATAGCATAAAATCAGCCTCAAGGATGAATAGCGCTGTAGTAATATTCTTAGATTCTATTGAAAAGGTGAATACGATAGTTGAGTGGTGTGTTGCGGGAGACAAACGTCGGTATTTCCTCTTGTGAATCCGGCGAAGAAAGTTCTACTTTCTAATGTGCCCCCTTTTGTTAGAGATGAAGTGTTAGAGATGAAGTGTTGGAGTGAGAGTTATCTCATCATGGTCAACCTGTATCTACAATTAAAAAAGGTTATTTTTGGATGAAAATCAACTTTGCTGAAACATGTCGTCTCTCGTAGGAGACGAGTTCACATGATTTTAAAGAAGGATACTGACCAACTGAATTTAGAGTTCAGTTTCAAGATTGATGGGTTTGATTGTGTTCTACACTTTTACTGAATCAATTAAATGCTTTGGGTGTGGAAGAGAGGGGTATTTGGTGCGCAATTGTCCAGAGAATGAGCGTGCAGAGCCTGGTAGCAGCTAAAACACCACTGAGAAGGGATGAACAGGCTAAGGGTTCAGGAGAAGGGAGAAGATCGGCGGATTTTAATGTTTTATTTATTTCACCTTCATTTAACCAGGTAGGCCAGTTGAGAACACCTTCATTTAACCAGGTAGGCCAGTTGAGAACACCTTCATTTAACCAGGTAGGCCAGTTGAGAACACCTTCATTTAACCAGGTAGGCCAGTTGAGAACACCTTCATTTAACCAGGTAGGCCAGTTGAGAACACCTTCATTTAACCAGGTAGGCCAGTTGAGAACACCTTCATTTAACCAGGTAGGCCAGTTGAGAACACCTTCATTTAACCAGGTAGGCCAGTTGAGAACACCTTCATTTAACCAGGTAGGACAGTTGAGAACACCTTCATTTAACCAGGTAGGCTAGTTGAGAACAAGTTCTCATTTACAACTGCGACCTGACCAAGATAAAGCAAAGCAGTGCGACTTAAACAACAGAGTTACACATGGAATAAACGAGTACAGTCAATAACACAATAGAAAATCTGTATACAGTGTGTGCAAATGAAGTAAGGAGGTAAGGCAATAGTGGCAAAGTAATTCAAATTTAGCAATTAACACTGGAGTGATAGATGATGATGTGCAAGTAGAAATACTGGTGTGCAAAAGAGCAGAAAAAACAAATATGGGGATGAGGTAGGTAGGTTGGTTGGATGGGCTATTTACAGATGGGCTGTGAACAGCTGCAGTGAATCGGTAAGCTGCTCTGACTGCCGATGCTTGAAGTTAGTGAGGGAGAAATAAGTCTCCAACTTCAGTGATTTTTGCAATTCGTTCCAGTCATTGGCAGCAGAGAACTGGAAGGAAAGGCGGCCAACGAAGATGTTGGCTTTGGGGATGACCAGTTAAATATACCTGCTGGAGCGCGTGCTACGGGTGGGTGTTGCTATGGTGACCAGTGAGCCTAGATAGGGCAGAGCTTTACCTAGCAAAGACTTATAGATGACCTATGGATGTGGTGGGAGAAATAAGAAAGGAGAGCAATGTTGTAGTAGAGCAGGGAAAAGAGCAGTGGGGCAGTAGGTGAGACTGTGATGGAGGTAACTGAGGGGATGCTGGAGAATGAAATTGGAGTTAGAGGAAAGTGAAACAATGGAAAATGAAGCTGCTGTTTTCAAAGTACAGAGGAGTAAGAGGAAGAATTTAAGAGGTGATGAAGGTTCTAATTCTAACAGGAAGGTAGAGTTTGATAAATCAGTTGAGGATAAACAGGTTGTAGAGATGGAGTTTTCTTCTGGGGATGATAGTGAGAGTGAGGCCTCTGATGCGTCACAACAAAGAAGCCAGAGAATTGAGGAGGCATGTGATTGGAAGGGTACATCAATTTCTGAATTTGACAAAAGAGAAGAAATATATACAGGATTATAATGTAACAGATTTTTTTTTCATGGAAGTGAATTGTTTATTGAATCAAAGTTACTGATATCAAAAATAACGGGTGGAGGTTTGACAAGCCCAGAAATCGCTAGACTGAAGAAAGTGGTTACGAGAGTGACAAGTGAGGTAAACTCTAAAGAAAATGGAAGAGTTCAGTCCCAGTCTCAACTCTGTAAAGAGATGTGTTTTCTGTTTCTTACTGTTTCTTACTTTTTTTCCAGCCATGAGCAGTTTGAAGATTTCTTCTTTAAACGTAAATGGGGCGAGAGACGGGGGAGGCGGGGGAGAGCCGTAGTGTATGAGTTAATAAAGGGAAAGGGAAGTGACAAGTTTTCTACAAGAAACGCACAGTAGTATGGAAAATGAAGTTATGTGGCAACAGGAGTGAGGGGAGGGGGGGGCAGTGGTGTGTAGTCATGAAAACTAAAAAAGTGGGGTTGTGGCCATCCTGTTCTCAAAAGGTTTTTTGCCTTTGTCATATGAGGTTGAAGAGGTAGTTGAGGGGAGGTTGTTAAAAGTTACAACGAGATATGAAAACTTCATGTGTTTAATAAATGTATATGCTCTAGTAGTGGCAGTTGAGAGGGTATGTTTTTTTAGAGACATTATCAAATACCGTTGAGAAATGTAACATGGAGGATTATTTATTTCTTGCTGGGCATTTTAACTGTACAGTCAGTGATTTTAGATCGAAACCACAAAGCACCTCATAGTTCATGTGTTACAATAAAGTGAGTCAAAATGGAGTCAAAATGGAGGCACGAGACCGTATATATGGGCTAATGTGAGAGGGAACACCATCTCTCTGGCCAGGTTGGTTAGGTTTTATTGTTTTGAGCATCGATCTCAGGTCTGTAAATCAAGTGTGATAACCCCAGTGGGACTTTCTGATCATTGTTTAGTAACAGAGGTGGTGACCATTAACGCTGTAAAACCCCAGTGTTCTGATCATTGTTTAGTAACAGAGGTGGTGGACATTAACACTGTGAAACCCCAGTGTTCTGATCATTGTTTAGTAACAGAGGTGGTGGACATTAACACTGTGAAACCCCAGTGTTCTGATCATTGTTTAGTAACAGAGGTGGTGTACATTAACACTGTAAAACCCCAGTGTTCTGATCATTGATTAGTAACAGAGGTGGTGGACATTAACACTGTGAAACCCCAGTGTTCTGATCATTGTTTAGTAACAGAGGTGGTGTACATTAACACTGTGAAACCCCAGTGTTCTGATCATTGTTTAGTAACAGAGGTGGTGACCATTAACGCTGTGAAGCCCCAGTGTTCTGATCATTGTTTAGTAACAGAGGTGGTGTACATTAACACTGTGAAACCCCAGTGTTCTGATCATTGTTTAGTAACAGAGGTGGTGGACATTAACGCTGTGAAGCCCCAGTGTTCTGATCATTGTTTAGTAACAGAGGTGGTGTACATTAACGCTGTAAAACCCACAAGTACACACTGGCATTTTAATATAACTTTTTTGAGTGATGCTCACTTTAGGAGATGTTTTAGATTTTTCTCGGAGAGGTGGCGGTCTGAAAAGGACAGTGTTGTATCTCTTCAACAGTGGTGGGATGTAGGGAAAATCCAGATTCAGCAATTCTGTAATCAATAGACAATGAATGTCACCAGAGATATCACCAGATCAATGAACGCCCCAGAGTCTGAAATAACTCCTTACGTTAGTTGAGACCACAGGAGATCGAGGCCATATTCGGGCACTGAAAAAAGCCGCGTTGGCAGACCTGCTGGATATCAGAGCATTGGTGAGAAGTTCCAGGGAATCTCTGAAATGGATGCCTCATCCAAATTTGTCTTTTGTTTAGAGAAAAAGAATGGACAAAGAAGAATTACTCATTGCCTCAAATCAGCTGTTGGACAGAAGCTCACTATCCCAAGTGAAATTAGAAAGAGGGCAGTAGAGTTCTATGCTGAGCTCTACAGGTGTGAGTATAAAGAGGTGACACAGCAGTTACTTGATGGGCTCCCATAGGTAGCTGCAGAAGCTCAGGTTGAACTAGAGCAACCATTGTCTTTGCAGAAGCTCAGGTTGAACTAGAGCAACCATTGTCTTTGCAGAAGCTCAGGTTGAACTAGAGCAACCATTGTCTTTGCAGAAGCTCAGGTTGAACTAGAGCAACCATTGTCTTTGCAGAAGCTCAGGTTGAACTAGAGCAATCATTGTCTTTGCAGAAGCTCAGGTTGAACTAGAGCAACCATTGTCTTTGCAGAAGCTCAGGTTGAACTAGAGCAACCACTGATTTTGCAGGAGCTATACACTGCATGGAAAGAGGAAGGGCATTGATGGGCTTCCTATTGACTTTTTAAAGTATGTTTGGGCTTTGTTGGGATTGGCTAGCAGTAGTTAACGATAGTTTGACCGGAGGGTTACTACTGATAAGCTGCAGAAGGGCTGTCCTCACCCTACTGCCAAAAAACTGGAGGCCGGTGGCCTTAATGTGCACTGATTTATAAGATCCTGTCCAAGGCTTTGTCCAACAGGCTGAGGGAGGTGATGGGGCAAATCATACACATGGACCAGTCCTACTGTGTTCCCGACAGGCAGATAGAGATAACATTTCCCGGATTCGGGACTTTTTGGACGTCTCTAGGGCTTTTGGGTTGGATGCTGGTCTAATTTCAATTGATCAGGAAAAGGCATTTGACAGAGTTGAACATCAATACCTATGGTGCACTTTTGAGGCTTTTGGTTTCAGCTCTGTTTTTATTGACATGATCAGGGTATGGTGACATTGAAAGTGTATTGATAGTTAACGGTGGCTTGAGTGCTCCTTTTAAGGTGTGTAGAGGAATTAGGCAGGGGTGTTCATTGTCTGGAATGTTGTATGTCATTGCTATAGAGCCACGACTAAATAGAAGTCACATTGAAGGGGTGTTCCTTTCAGAGGATATTCCTCCTATTTGTCTCTCAGCATATGCTGATGATGTAGTTATTTTGGTGAAAAATCAAGCGGATGTGGATAGTTTGACTCTGTCAATCACCGTATTTTTATCGGCAGACTCAACAGCCTTGGTTTCTCAAATGACTGCCTTTCCTGGATCACCAACTACTTCTCAGAGTTCAGTGTGTCAAATTGGTGTGCCTGTTGTCCGGACCTCTGGAAGTCTCTATGGGGGTACCGCAGGGTTCAATTCTCGGGCTGACCCTTTTCTCTGTATATATCAATGTTGCTCTTGCTGCGGGTGATTCCTTGATCCACCTATATGCAGACAACACCATTCTGTATACATCTGGCCCTTCTTTGGACACTGTGTTAACAAACCTCCAAATTAGCTTCAATGCCATACAACACTCCTTCCGTGGCCTCTAACTGCTCTTAAATGCTAGTAAAACTAAATGCATGCTCTTCAACAGGGTGCTGCCTGCACCCGCCTGCTCGGCTAGCATCACTACTCTGGACGGTTCTGACTTATGTGGACAACTACAACAATATGTGGACAACTACAAATACCTAGGTGTTTGGCTAGACTGTAAACTCTCTTTCCAGACTCATATTAAGCATCTCTAGTCCAAAATTAAATCTAGAATCAGCTTCCTATTTTGCAACAAAGCCTCCACTCACGTTGCCAAACATACCCTCGTTAAACTGACTATCCTACCGATTCTTGACTTCGGCGATGTCATTTACAAAATAGCCTCCACCACTCTACTCAGCAAACTGGATGCAGTCTATCACAGTGCCATCCATTTTGTCACGAAAGACCCATGTACCACCCACCACTGCGAACCTGTATGCTCTCGTTGAATGGCCCTCGCTACATATTTGTCGCCAGACCCACTGGCTCCAGGTCATCTATAAGTCTTTGCTTAGTAAAGCTCCGCCTTATCTTGCGTCACTGGTCACCATAGCAGCACTGGTCATCCCCAAAAGCCAACACCTCCTTTGGCCGCCTTTCCTTCCAGTTCTCTGCTGCCAATGACTGGAATGAATTTCAAAAATCGCTGAAGTTGGAGGCTAATTTCTCCCTCACTAACTTTAAGCATCGGCAGTCAGAGCAGCTCACCGATCGCTGCAGCTGTTCACAGCCCATCTGTAAATAGCCCATCCAACTACCTACCTCATCACCATATTGTTTTTATTTACATTTTTTTGCTCTTTGCACACCAGTATTTCTACTTGCACATCATCATCTGCACATCTATCACTCCGGTGTTAATTTGCTAAATTGTAATTACTTCGCTACTATTGGCCTATTCATTTCCTTACCTCCTTACTCCATTTACACACACTGTATATAGATTTTTCTATTGTTATTGACTGTACTCTTGTTTATTCCATGTGTAACTCTGTTGTTTTTTGTCACACTGCTTTGCTTTATCTTGGCCAGGTCACAGTTGTAAATGAGAACTTGTTCTCAACTGGCCTACCTGGTTAAACAAAGGTGAAATGTAAAATATTAAAATAAATAGGTTTCAGGGAAATTCCTCCTGTAAAGGTAAATTGGGAAAAATGTGTGCTTTACAGATTGGGAAATGGTCTGGAGGGATCATGGCTTTGCCAGGGGGGCTGGAATAGTGTAAGGGAGGTTTCAAGTATTTTGGTAGTGTACCAAGGGAATGAGGGGACAATGGAAAACATTGGAATGGGTGAGTTGAAATGGTGGAAGGGAGGATGAGATGACAGTGGTTGTTAATAATGTGGTTGGGGGATAAATATCATTGGGTTCTACAAAGTGTATTGTATTTGTCAAAAGCGTTTTTTGTACATCTTGTTAGTAGGGCTGCTGCTTTCCAGATTATTCAAAGGTTGCTTTATGGACTGGAAAATGTGGTTTGGAGAGGGGTGGCAGGTCTGGTATTACAGGCAGGGTAGGGGGATTAAGTTTAAAGAAGGCTTTATTTTTTGGTACTGTATATAGGGGGTGTGTCAAGGTTTTAAATTAAGATACATTGAAAAATAGAAAAGACACTCCTTGGAGGGTGAAACTGGACCTTGATGACAAGGTAAAGCCCGCATGGAGAGAACTGTACAAGCCACCGGTACTAAAGGGTACTGGTGATATATAATGCATGATGCATGGCATCATTGGAGGGTGTTGCATGGCATCATTGTAGGGTGTTGCATGGCATCATTGTAGGGTGTTGCATGGCATCATTGTAGGGTGTTGCATGGCATCATTGTAGGGTGTTGCATGGCATCATTGTAGGGTGTTGCATGGCATCATTGTAGGGTGTTGCGTGGCATCATTGTAGGGTGTTGCGTGGCATCATTGGAGGGTGTTGCGTGGCATCATTGGAGGGTGTTGCGTGGCATCATTGGAGGGTGTTGCGTGGCATCATTGGAGGGTGTTGCGTGGCATCATTGGAGGGTGTTGCGTGGCATCATTGGAGGGTGTTGCGTGGCATCATTGGAGGGTGTTGCGTGGCATCATTGGAGGGTGTTGCGTGGCATCATTGGAGGCTGTTGCGTGGCATCATTGGAGGGTGTTGCGTGGCATCATTGGAGGGTGTTGCGTGGCATCATTGGAGGCTGTTGCGTGGCATCATTGGAGGCTGTTGCGTGGCATCATTGGAGGCTGTTGCGTGGCATCACTGGAGGGTGTTGCGTGGCATCACTGGAGGGTGTTGCGTGGCATCATTGGAGGCTGTTGCGTGGCATCACTGGAGGGTGTTGCGTGGCATCACTGGAGGGTGTTGCGTGGCATCACTGGAGGGTGTTGCGTGGCATCACTGGAGGGTGTTGCGTGGCATCACTGGAGGGTGTTGCGTGGCATCACTGGAGGGTGTTGCGTGGCATCACTGGAGGGTGTTGCATGGCATCATTGCAGTTCATGCTTTTGTATCTGTCATTAATTCAGATGTTGGAGATGATGTCCCTTTTGTAACATAAGAGAAACCATTTTTAACTGTTTTATGGAGTGTGAGAGGATAAAACCTCTCTGAAATACTTGACTCTTTGTTTACAGCGGTAGGGGAGATTTTCAATAACACTGTTTTTATTTTGGGGTTTCAATATAGTAAGTAACAGAAAAGAAAATGTCAATTGTTAAATGTTATTTTGGAGCAAGCTAAGATGTCAATTTTTCTGAGTAGGAAACATAAAATAGACACAGGATATGGGCAGGATGTAAGATGTGGTTTTAAAGGATTTTGAATTCTTGTTCTTCTCTGCTGTAAAAGATCTCCCGTTGTTTGAGGAGAAGTGGGCTTATGAAGAAGCGGTATGTTTTGAGGAGAAGTGGGCTTATGAAGAAGCGGTATGTTTTGAGGAGAAGTGGGCTTATGAAGGACGGTATGTTTTGTGGAGAAGGGGGCTTATGAAGGAGCGGTATGTTTTGTAGAGAAGGGGAAACAATTTTTTGTTGATGAATGATGAATGTAGTTTTTTTATTTTAAATTTATTTGTTTGTTTTTTAAATACTTTTATAAAAACTCCCTCTCTGTCACTCTTTGTCTCTCTCTCTCTCTCGCTTTCTCTCTCTCGCTTTCTCTCTCTCACTTTCTCTCTCTCTTTGTCTCTCTCTTTGTCTCTGTGTGTGTCTCTCTCTCTCTTTGTCTCTCTCTCTCTTTGTCTCTCTCTCTCTTTGTCTCTCTCTCTCTCTGTCTCTCTCTCTCTCTGTCTCTCTCTTTGTCTCTCTATCTCTCTCTCTCTGTCTCTCTCTCTCTTTGTCTCTCTCTCTCTTTGTCTCTCTCTCTCTTTGTCTCTCTCTCTCTTTGTCTCTCTCTCTCTTTGTCTCTCTCTCTCTTTGTCTCTCTCTCTCGCTTTGTCTCTCTCTCTCTTTGTCTGTCTCTCTCTCTCGCTTTGTCTCTCTCTCTCTCTCTCGCTTTGTCTCTCTCTCTCTCTCTCGCTTTGTCTCTCTCTCTCTCTCTCGCTTTGTCTCTCTCTCTCTCTCTCGCTTTGTCTCTCTCTCTCTCTCGCTTTGTCTCTCTCTCTCTCTCTGTCTCTCTCTCTCTTTGTCTTTGTCTCTCTCTCTCTCGCTTTGTCTCTCTCTCTCTCTCGCTTTGTCTCTCTCTCTCTCGCTTTGTCTCTCTCTCTCTCTCGCTTTGTCTCTCTCTCTCTCTCTCTCTCTCGCTTTCTCTCTCTCGCGTTCTCTCTCTCTCTCTCTCTTTGTCTCTCTCTCTCGCTTTCTCTCTCTTTGTCTCTCTCTCTCGCTTTATCTCTCTCTCTTTGTGTCTCTCTCTCTTTTTCTGTCTCTCTCTCTTTGTCTCTGTGTGTGTCTCTGTCTCTTTGTCTCTCTCAGGACCCCCAGTATATGCAGCAGGCTCTGACCAATGCCCTGTTGATGGATGCAGTGGTTGGCTGTCTGCAGTCACAAAAGGCCATTTTTGCAGCAACCAAGTTAGCACACTTTGACAGAATGAAACTGGAAGGTATGCCAAAGTTCATCTTTTAGCATGACTAAAAGAAACTTGGTAAAAAAAAGAAGTTTTTAAATATACCAAAATCTATGCAGAAGGTTATTGAAATGATTAGCAGAAAGTGCATGTTCATAACATCTTTTTGCTTCTCAGGAGATGTTCAATTCAACGTTTGACCTCTGACTTGTCTGTCCATCCTGAGCAGTGCCAATGATGGTTCCCAAAACCACGTCAGAGACCCTGAAACACAAGATCAACCCGTCTCTGGACCGGACTAGCCCCCAGGCGGTAGATGTTCTGCTCTACACCCCAGGTAAACCCTTAAGGCTCACTGTCAGCCTCAAAGGAAGGTGACCGTCATGACGTGGAGTTTCAAAGTAGAGCTGACATCAGACACCATTCAGTTCCTGTTCAACAAACTGGTAGCACTACATATCTGTAGTATGATTTCCCAGTACTATAAACACCCTGCAGTATTCTCGGTAGATCAAGTAGGTGCTGCCGGTATTTCCTATTCAACCCCACTAAAATGTTCACTCTCCCCAGTCTAGGACATCCCACGTACCTTCAGACACTCAGATCATGACTGTCATGGTAGTACACCTCAAATATGTGTTCTGTAGTCGAGGCATTGCGTGACAACAACACACAAGACTCATGTTGCCCGTGTCCTAGTAACATGTGTCACATTCCAGACCTGGGTTCAAATACTATCTGAAATCTTTCAAATACTTTGTGCGTTTGCTTTCATCTGCCTGAAGTGTCAGGTGGGCGGGGTTTGAACTTGTGGGACTTTTCTACTGGTTCCATTGGAACAGGAAAGCTCAATCAAGCACAGCTAAAGCATTTTAAATGATTGCAAGTAGTATTTGAACCCAGGTCTGTCACAGTGCTGCATTCCGCTGCTGCTAGGACAGTGATGGTGTCAGTGTGGCGTTACAGGAGGAGACTTGGCCAGAGGTGCTTTTGGTTCCAGAGATTTTTTTTACTGCCTCTTAAACAAGTAATGAGGCACCGATTTTTCCCAACGCATCACCACCAACCACTTCCTGTTGTGTTCCTCAGTTTCATCCTTAGTTTCATGCGCTGATTACTGGTAGTAGGGTCATACAGTAGGCACAATAGAATCACTGAAATTGTTCTTCCTACTCAAACCACAAACATTTATATTATATTACACAGACTTGTATTACATAATGAGATGTGTTTTAGTCTGACTTCTGTATCAATTTGACATCTGAAACTTATGTTTCAAACATCAATCGTTTGAATCAGCATTGTTTTTTTTTCTCAGGCTCAATAGTACGTCTCACAACGTGTTGTTTTGACTAGGGCAGATAAGAAACAGACCCTAGTCTGCAAGGATCCTCCCAACACCTAAACTAAAAGGAGCCTCAAAACCTAGTGACATCAGGGAACACAATATCCCTCCTCCTTCCCCTGGTCCTCTCACAGACAGTGGTCCTCCTCCTTCCCCTGGTCCTCTCACAGACAGTGGTCCTCCTCCTCCCCCTGGTCCTCTCACAGACAGTGGTCCTCCTCCTTCCCCTGGTCCTCTCACAGACAGTGGTCCTCCTCCTTCCCCTGGTCCTCTCACAGACAGTGGTCCTCCTCCTCCCCCTGGTCCTCTCACAGACAGTGGTCCTCCTCCTCCCCCTGGTCCTCTCACAGACAGTGGTCCTCCTCCTTCCCCTGGTTCTCTCACAGACAGTGGTCCTCCTCCTTCCCCTGGTCCTCTCACAGACAGTGGTCCTCCTCCTTCCCCTGGTCCTCTCACAGACAGTGGTCCTCCTCCTTCCCCTGGTCCTCTCACAGACAGTGGTCCTCCTCCTTCCCCTGGTCCTCTCACAGACAGTGGTCCTCCTCCTCCCCCTGGTCCTCTCACAGACAGTGGTCCTCCTCCTTCCCCTGGTCCTCTCACAGACAGTGGTCCTCCTCCTTCCCCTGGTCCTCTCACAGACAGTGGTCCTCCTCCTTCCCCTGGTCCTCTCACAGACAGTGGTGTGTTTTTCTAGGCCTATCCTGCTGATTATTATGATTCCCGCTGATCTGTATCCAATTAGAAGGTGGCATGGTCGTGGCCACGGTATAAGCTGTGGAGATGACCGTCTAGGCATTAGTAACAGTGCTGCTTCAGCACAGAGCACCATTGAAGTCCTAGCTCTCAGGGTCTAAATGTAGGTCACTAATATGGACAGTGTCCATATTCCTTCCTCCTTTCCGTTCTGTTCATCACTCCTCCCCATGAAAGGGAGGATGTGACACAGGATGTGACACACATCTTTTTTTATTTTTCCTATTATGATTTATAAAAAGCATTGTTTAATGTTACGCCATCAGAGAAAATAGAACAGTTTGTGATTGTATTTGAACATCTGATTGATGTCTTACTAGATCATGAATGATATCTGACAGAAGTTCCATATGCGTGACATTATGTGTAACTGTCAATGTTTACACTTTTGTGGGTGTGTGTGTGTGTGTATGTGTGAGAGAGATTTTGACTGTGAATGTTTACTCTTCGTGTGTGTGTGTGTGTGTGTATGAAAGAGAGATGTTGACTGTGAATGTTTACTCTTCGTCTGTGTGTGTGTGTGTGAGAGAGAGATGTTGACTGTGAATGTTTACTCTTCGTGTGTGTGTGTGTATGAAAGAGAGATGTTGACTGTGAATGTTTACTCTTCGTGTGTGTGTGTGTGTGTGTATGAAAGAGAGATGTTGACTGTGAATGTTTACTCTTCGTCTGTGTGTGTGTGTGTGAGAGAGATTTTGACTGTGAATGTTTACTCTTCGTGTGTGTGTGTGTTTATGAAAGAGAGATGTTGACTGTGAATGTTTACTCTTCGTCTGTGTGTGTGTGTGTGTGTGAGAGAGAGATATATTCAGCCTGGCTCATAACAAACTAGAAGATGTATTATAAATAGATATTTATTATAAAGAATAATCTATACCTTTCAGCTTCAGTCTTCATCAGGGTGTTGCTTACGTACAGTTACTATCTAGTTACTATCTAGTTACTATCTAGTCAAACCATGACGTCCTTACTGTATGAGTTGGATCTAATTGATTTGTTCAGTATGAGAGAGAGATTCTGCTTGATTTGTTCAATATGAGAGAGAGATTCTGCTTGATTTGTTCAATATGAGAGAGAGATTCTGCTTGATTTGTTCAGTATGAGAGAGAGATTCTGCTTGATTTGTTCAATATGAGAGAGAGATTCTGCTTGATTTGTTCAGTATGAGAGAGAGATTCTGCTTGATTTGTTCAATATGAGAGAGATTCTGCTTGATTTGTTCAGTATGAGAGAGATTCTGCTTGATTTGTTCAGTATGAGAGAGATATTCTGCTTGATTTGTTCAGTATGAGAGAGATTCTGCTTGATTTGTTCAATATGAGAGAGATTCTGCTTGATTTGTTCAGTATGAGAGAGAGATTCTGCTTGATTTGTTCAGTATGAGAGAGAGATTCTGCTTGATTTGTTCAGTATGAGAGAGATATTCTGTTTAATTTGTTCAGTATGAGAGATATTCTGCTTGATTTGTTCAGTATGAGAGAGAGATTCTGCTTGATTTGTTCAGTATCAGAGAGATATTCTGCTTGATTTGTTCAGTATGAGAGAGATATTCTGTTTGATTTGTTCAGTATGAGAGAGATATTCTGCTTGATTTGTTCAGTATGAGAGAGAGATTCTGCTTGATTTGTTCAGTATGAGAGAGAGATTCTACTTGATTTGTTCAGTATGAGAGATATTCTGCTTGATTTGTTCAGTATGAGAGAGATATTCTGCTTGATTTGTTCAGTATGAGAGAGAGATTCTGCTTGATTTGTTCAGTATGAGAGAGATCCTGCTTGATTTGTTCAGTATGAGAGAGATTCTGCTTGATTTGTTCAGTATGAGAGAGATTCTGCTTGATTTGTTCAGTATGAGAGAGATTCTGCTTGATTTGTTCAGTATGAGAGAGAGATTCTGCTTGATTTGTTCAGTATGAGAGAGAGATTCTGCTTGATTTGTTCAGTATGAGAGAGAGATTCTGCTTGATTTGTTCAGTATGAGAGAGAGATTCTGCTTGATTTGTTCAGTATGAGAGAGAGATTCTGCTTGATTTGTTCAGTATGAGAGAGAGATTCTGCTTGATTTGTTCAGTATGAGAGAGAGATTCTGCTTGATTTGTTCAGTATGAGAGAGATATTCTGCTTGATTTGTTCAGTATGAGAGAGATTCTGCTTGATTTGTTCAGTATGAGAGAGAGATTCTGCTTGATTTGTTCAGTATGAGAGAGATTCTGCTTGATTTGTTCAGTATGAGAGAGAGATTCTGCTTGATTTGTTCAGTATGAGAGATATTCTGCTTGATTTGTTCAGTATGAGAGAGATATTCTGCTTGATTTGTTCAATATGAGAGAGAGATTCTGCTTGATTTGTTCAGTATGAGAGAGATTCTGCTTGATTTGTTCAATATGAGAGAGATTCTGCTTGATTTGTTCAGTATGAGAGAGATATTCTGCTTGATTTGTTCAATATGAGAGAGATTCTGCTTGATTTGTTCAGTATGAGAGAGATATTCTGCTTGATTTGTTCAGTATGAGAGAGAGATTCTGCTTGATTTGTTCAGTATGAGAGAGAGATTCTGCTTGATTTGTTCAGTATGAGAGAGATATTCTGCTTGATTTGTTCAGTATGAGAGAGAGATTCTGCTTGATTTGTTCAGTATGAGAGAGAGATTCTGCTTGATTTGTTCAGTATGAGAGAGAGATTCTGCTTGATTTGTTCAGTATGAGAGAGAGATTCTGCTTGATTTGTTCAGTATGAGAGAGAGATTCTGCTTGATTTGTTCAGTATGAGAGAGATTCTGCTTGATTTGTTCAGTATGAGAGAGAGATTCTGCTTGATTTGTTCAGTATGAGAGAGAGATTCTGCTTGATTTGTTCAATATGAGAGAGATATTCTGCTTGATTTGTTCAGTATGGGAGAGAGATTCTGCTTGTGGGACAATATAAATAAAATAAATAGAAAATGTGAATTCAAGGAATTTCAGCCTTCATCAAAATGTTTGTTTACATTCTCAGGCCAGCTGGGCGTATCATTCGACACCGAGGGTGATGGGAACCCCAAACTGTGGTGCGCCCTGAGCGACGGCAAGGTGGTGGTGTTTGATGCAGCCAGCTGGTCCATGCAACAAAGCCAACTTCAAGTAGGCTCTTCACAAGTGGTAAGGGTGTGGACGTGGAACAGGGATGAGACCGCTATTTTAAAAGAAAAGGAAAATTCACAGGGAGAAGGACAATTATAGATGTATGAAGAAGCAGTAGTTATTCACTGACCACAGTTAGTCATCTTTCTGCTTTGACCCATTTGAACTATATTTAGTGTTTTTGTCCATTAAAATAACTCAAGGGATTCTGCTGCCCCCTGGTGGTGTCTGAAATTGAAAGCTTACGTTACCACACTTCCAAGTCTTGTGTTCTCTTGCTAATTGGAACAAATCTGAGAAAAGCCCGTGGTAATCAAGCTTGATTCCGTGGCTTAAAAAAGCTTCTGGAAAGCCTGTCTGTTTTTTTTTTAAATTCTAATTTAGCCGACACTCTTATCCAGAGCGACTTACAGTAGTGAGTGCAGACATTTCCATATTGGTCCCCTGTCGAAAACAAACCCACAACCCAGGCATTGCAAGCGCCATGCTCTACCTACTGAGCTACATGGGTTATACATCATAATGGTTAATATCTTCCCAATGTTATTTTATGTTGTTTTTTTTCAGAACTGCATGCTGGGAGTGGACCGGCAGCAGGTGTGGATTGGCTCTCAGGATTCCGTCATTTACATAATCAGCACCCGCAGCATGTCCTGTAACAAGCAGCTGACGGACCACCGCAGTGAGGTCACAGGGTTGGCCCTAGGGGAGCGCAGCGAGAAATACAGGTGAGGTGTGACACTGACATGCATCAAACATACAGCTACTACTGGCATCACAGCCATGGAGAGAGCCTTCTTTTTAGGAGCCTATGATAAAGCCATCAATGAGCAGTCCCAGCTCTAAGTACAATCGAAGACATCCTTTATTTATACCTGGGCTGTGTTCATTAGGCACCAAACAGAAGGAAATGGACTGAAACACAGAGCAACAATCTGAATTTGTATAAGAAATGCTCCTTGTTTTGCTCCTGTGTGCCATCCTGAACATAGCCCTGCTGGTTCTGCTCTATGGTATCAGTAACATTAGTCTTTACCTGTGTCATGTACTCCCTGTTGCAGCCCCAAGGTGGCGTACTCCTGCAGTGCGGAAGGTACAGTGATGACGTGGGACGTGTCCACACTGCAGGTGAGGAAACAGTTCAGGCTCTCCTGTGACCGTCTCCAGTCCGTTCAGCTCTGCAGTGGAACCCTATGGTGCTGTAAGTACACATAAAAACATAAAAACTAGTGTACATCAAATTATGAAAATTACTTCTGGCTATATTAGACTTAAGCAATAAGGCCTGAGGAGGTGTGGTATATGGCCAATATACCACGGCTAAGGGCTGTCCTGAAGCACGACACAACGCAGAGTGCCTGGACACAGCCCTTAGCCGTGGTATATTGGCCATATACCACAAATCCATGAGGTGCCTTATTGCTATTTGGTTACCAATGTAATTGGAGCAGTAAAAATGTATTTTTGTCATACCCGTGGTATACGGTCTGATATACCATGGCTGTCAGCCAATCAGCATTCAGGGCTCGGACCACCCAGTTAATAATACTGTATATGACAGATTGATTGTTATAATCGTGGTTGTTATTCCTCCTACGTCATTCAGGTGCCAGAGACTGCATTATGGAGGTGTGGAAAAACGGAACGTTGACTCGCAGGATCTCCCTTCCTGAACAGCTCCGTGGCTCCCCCACTGCCTTTAGCAGCTTCCTGCTCTACCAGGAGGTGACTCGTGGTTTATGTGTCTGTAGAAATGTAGAAATGAAACAAGCTGAGGCTAGTACTTTTCAGAACCTACCAGGCTGGATGAAATGTTGTTTTTGAAAGGCACTGACTTTGGACCAGAATGTTACCCGGGCTAGTGGAAATCGTGACCTGCTAGCCCGGCTGGCCAGTGTCATGTTTCATCCCTGCATGTATTGTATACATAGTATGTCATATTTAATATGTAGCCTACTGTGGTCAGTGAGGTTTGTGCTACTTTGACATGGTATGGGGGTGATGGAGTGCTGTTGTGTGCTATGTGTTTCAGAAGGAGCAGCTGTGGACGGCCTGTATAGACGTAGGGGAGCTGTGTGTGTGGCACCTCGCGGAGCCCTCCAAGCCCTTCCAGAGGATCCAGTTGCCCGACTGTGCAGGTGTCACCTGCCTAATCAAGGTCAAAAACCAGGTGAGACTATCTGCAGACTGCATTGTAGACCGAAAATTAGAATGCTTCTATTCTACTCTACTGTAGTTTCCATTAAAGGGCTTGAGTACTCTACTGTAGTTTACATCACAGGGCTTGAGTACTCTACTGTAGTTTCCATCACAGGGCTTGAGTACTCTACTGTAGTTTACATCACAGGGCTTGAGTACTCTACTGTAGTTTCCATCACAGGGCTTGAGTACTCTACTGTAGTTTACATCACAGGGCTTGAGTACTCTACTGTAGTTTCCATCACAGGGCTTGAGTACTCTACTGTAGTTTCCATCACAGGGCTTGAGTACTCTACTGTAGTTTCCATCACAGGGCTTGAGTACTCTACTGTAGTTTTCATCACAGGGCTTGAGTACTCTACTGTAGTTCATCAAAGGGCTTGAGTACTCTACTGTAGTTTTCATCACAGGGCTTGAGTACTCTACTGTAGTTTACATCACAGGGCTTGAGTACTCTACTGTAGTTTCCATTAAAGGGCTTGAGTACTCTACTGTAGTTTCCATCACAGGGCTTGAGTACTCTACTGTAGTTTACATCACAGGGCTTGAGTACTCTACTGTAGTTTTTATCACAGGGCTTGAGTACTCTACTGTAGTTTTCATCAAAGGGCTTGAGTACTCTACTGTAGTTTCCATCACAGGGCTTGAGTACTCTACTGTAGTTTCCATTAAAGGGCTTGAGTACTCTACTGTAGTTTTCATCAAAGGGCTTGAGTACTCTACTGTAGTTTTTATCACAGGGCTTGAGTACTCTACTGTAGTTTTCATCACAGGGCTTGAGTACTCTACTGTAGTTTTCATCAAAGGGCTTGAGTACTCTACTGTAGTTTCCATTAAAGGGCTTGAGTACTCTACTGTAGTTTTCATCAAAGGGCTTGAGTACCCTACTGTAGTTTCCATCACAGGGCTTGAGTACTCTACTGTAGTTTTCATCACAGGGCTTGAGTACTCTACTGTAGTTTCCATTAAAGGGCTTGAGTACTCTACTGTAGTTTTCATCAAAGGGCTTGAGTACTCTACTGTAGTTTTCATCACAGGGCTTGAGTACTCTACTGTAGTTTCCATTAAAGGGCTTGAGGACTCTACTGTAGTTTTCATCACAGGGCTTGAGGACTCTACTGTAGTTTCCATCACAGGGCTTGAGTACTCTACTGTAGTTTTCATCACAGGGCTTGAGTACTCTACTGTAGTTTTCATCACAGGGCTTGAGTACTCTACTGTAGTTTCCATTAAAGGGCTTGAGGACTCTACTGTAGTTTCCATTAACGGGCTTGAGGACTCTACTGTAGTTTCCATTAAAGGGCTTGAGGACTCTACTGTAGTTTCCATTAAAGGGCTTGAGGACTCTACTGTAGTTTCCATTAAAGGGCTTGAGGACTCTACTGTAGTTTACATCAAAGGGCTTGAGTACTCTACTGTAGTTTCCATCACAGGGCTTGAGTACTCTACTGTAGTTTCCATTAAAGGGCTTGAGGACTCTACTGTAGTTTCCATTAACGGGCTTGAGGACTCTACTGTAGTTTCCATTAAAGGGCTTGAGGACTCTACTGTAGTTTCCATTAAAGGGCTTGAGGACTCTACTGTAGTTTCCATTAAAGGGCTTGAGGACTCTACTGTAGTTTCCATCAAAGGGCTTGAGTACTCTACTGTAGTTTCCATCACAGGGCTTGAGTACTCTACTGTAGTTTTCATCAAAGGGCTTGAGTACTCTACTGTAGTTTTCATCACAGGGCTTGAGTACTCTACTGTAGTTTCCATTAACGGGCTTGAGGACTCTACTGTAGTTTCCATTAAAGGGCTTGAGGACTCTACTGTAGTTTCCATCACAGGGCTTGAGGACTCTACTGTAGTTTCCATTAAAGGGCTTGAGGACTCTACTGTAGTTTCCATTAAAGGGCTTGAGTACTCTACTGTAGTTTCCATTAAAGGGCTTGAGTACTCTACTGTAGTTTCCATTAAAGGGCTTGAGTACTCTACTGTAGTTTCCATTAAAGGGCTTGAGTACTCTACTGTAGTTTCCATTAAAGGGCTTGAGTACTCTACTGTAGTTTCCATTAAAGGGCTTGAGTACTCTACTGTAGTTTCCATTAAAGGGATTGAGTACTCTACTGTAGTTTCCATCACAGGGCTTGAGTACTCTACTGTAGTTTCCATTAAAGGGCTTGAGTACTCTACTGTAGTTTCCATCACAGGGCTTGAGTACTCTACTGTAGTTTCCATCACAGGGCTTGAGGACTCTACTGTAGTTTTCATCACAGGGCTTGAGTACTCTACTGTAGTTTCCATTAAAGGGCTTGAGGACTCTACGGTAGTTTCCATTAACGGGCTTGAGGACTCTACTGTAGTTTCCATTAAAGGGCTTGAGGACTCTACTGTAGTTTCCATTAAAGGGCTTGAGGACTCTACTGTAGTTTCCATTAAAGGGCTTGAGGACTCTACTGTAGTTTCCATCAAAGGGCTTGAGTACTCTACTGTAGTTTCCATCACAGGGCTTGAGTACTCTACTGTAGTTTTCATCAAAGGGCTTGAGTACTCTACTGTAGTTTTCATCACAGGGCTTGAGTACTCTACTGTAGTTTCCATTAACGGGCTTGAGGACTCTACTGTAGTTTCCATTAAAGGGCTTGAGGACTCTACTGTAGTTTCCATCACAGGGCTTGAGGACTCTACTGTAGTTTCCATTAAAGGGCTTGAGTACTCTACTGTAGTTTCCATTAAAGGGCTTGAGTACTCTACTGTAGTTTCCATTAAAGGGCTTGAGTACTCTACTGTAGTTTCCATTAAAGGGCTTGAGGACTCTACTGTAGTTTCCATTAAAGGGCTTGAGGACTCTACTGTAGTTTCCATTAAAGGGCTTGAGGACTCTACTGTAGTTTCCATCACAGGGCTTGAGTACTCTACTGTAGTTTTCATCACAGGGCTTGAGTACTCTACTGTAGTTTTCATCACAGGGCTTGAGTACTCTACTGTAGTTTCCATTAAAGGGCTTGAGGACTCTACTGTAGTTTCCATCACAGGGCTTGAGTACTCTACTGTAGTTTCCATTAAAGGGCTTGAGGACTCTACTGTAGTTTCCATCACAGGGCTTGAGTACTCTACTGTAGTTTCCATTAAAGGGCTTGAGTACTCTACTGTAGTTTCCATCACAGGGCTTGAGTACTCTACTGTAGTTTCCATTAAAGGGCTTGAGTACTCTACTGTAGTTTCCATCACAGGGCTTGAGTACTCTACTGTAGTTTCCATCACAGGGCTTGAGGACTCTACTGTAGTTTCCATCACAGGGCTTGAGTACTCTACTGTAGTTTTCATAAAAGGGCTTGAGTGCTTTACTGGACTACTAGATACACTACTTACAGTTCACACTGTATTTAGGTATTCTATTATGTGAAAGTATTCATTGGTCCAAATCAGCCTTGGTTCCCCTTCCTGCTTTTCAGCTTTAAAAAAATAATACACAATAGATCATTCTTAGCACAATGCATTCTGACATGCTGTCCATTGTCAATTTAACATGTCTTATTAAAAACAGAGATGTGGTTTAATGACCAATAAGAGACATATTTTACCCTGTCCTGTCAGATCTGGGTTGGCGGCCGGAGCTCGGGGAAGTCCAGGGGGAAGATCTACGTAGTGGATACCCAGCGACACACGGTAGAGAAGGAGCTGGTAGCTCACACAGACTGTGTCCAGGCACTGTGCTCGGCAGAGGACCGCTATGTGCTGAGTGGGGCGGCCCGCGAGGATGGGAAGATAGCCATCTGGAAAGTGGAGTAACTGGAGTGGAAATTCAATACTGCCCCCTGGTGCAGTATTTGGTTCAGAACAGGGTCGTGTTCATTAGGCACCAAACGGTAGAAAATGGACTGAAACAGAGAGCGGCTACATGGGCCAATAAGAAACACTCTTTTTCGTTTTCTGTTGAAAAGGATTTTGCTACGTTGTGCTCTAATAACCCAGGTTATTGTGAACAGTTGGGAAATGGACTTGTGATTTTAGACCGCCTGTGGATGGATGACTGACCCAAAGACAAAATAAGGGGTCTTCCTCATGATTGCATGGGTTTTTTGCATTGTTGCTCATTAGACTTACAACAACTGAAGTAATTTGTCCAACCTATAGTTACAGTGGGGCAAAAAAGTATTTAGTCAGCCACCAATTGTGCAAGTTCTCCCACTTAAAAAGATGAGAGAGGCCTGTAATTTTCATCATAGGTACACTTCAACTATGTCAGACAAAATGAGGAAAAAAAATCCAGAAAATCACATTGTAGGTATTTTAATCAATCTATTTGCAAATGATGGTGGAAAATAAGTATTTGGTCAATAACAAAAGTTTATCTCAATACTTTGTTATATACCCTTTGTTGGCAATGACAGAGGTCACATGTTTTCTGTAAGTCTTCACAAGGTTTTCATACACTGTTGCTGGTATTTTGGCCCATTCCTCCATGCAGATCTCCTCTAGAGCAGTGACGTTTTGGGGCTGTTGCTGGGCAACACGGACTTTCACTCTCTATGGGGTTGAGATCTGGAGACTGGCTAGGCTACTCCAGGACCTTGAAATGCTTCTTACGAAGCCACTCCTTCGTTGCCCGGGCGGTGTGTTTGGGATCATTGTCATGCTGAAAGACCCAGCCATGTTTCATCTTCAATGCCCTTGCTGATGGAAGGAGGTTTTCACTCAAAATCTCATGATACATGGCCCCATTCATTCTTTCCTTTACACAGATCAGTCGTCCTGGTCCCTTTGCAGAAAAACAGCCCCAAAGCATGATGTTTCCACCCCCATGCTTCACAGTAGGTATGGTGTTCTTTGGATGCAACTCAGCATTCTTTGTCCTCCAAACACGACGAGTTGAGTTTTTACCAAAAAGTTATATTTTGGTTTCATCTGACCATATGACATTCTCCCAATCTTCTTCTGGATCATCCAAATGCTCTCTAGCAAACTTCAGACGGGCCTGGACATGTACTGGCTTAAGCAGGGGGACACGTCTGGCACTGCAGGATTTGAGTCCCTGGTGGCGTAGTGTGTTACTGATGGTAGGCTTTGTTACTTTGTTCCCATCTCTCTGCAGGTCATTCACTAGGTCCCCCCGTGTGGTTTTGGGATTTTTGCTCACTGTTCTTGTGATCATTTTGACCCCACGGGGTGAGATCTTGCGTGGAGCCCCAGATCGAGGGAGATTATCAGTGGTCTTGTATGTCTTCCATTTCCTAATAATTGCTCCCACAGTTGATTTCTTCAAACCAAGCTGCTTACCTATTGCAGATTCAGTCTTCCCAGCCTGGTGCAGGTCTACAAATTTGTTTCTGGTGTCCTTTGACAGCTCTTTGGTCTTGGCCATAGTGGAGTTTGGAGTGTGACTGTTTGAGGTTGTGGACAGGTGTCTTTTATACTGATAAGTTCAAACAGGTGCCATTAATACAGGTAACGAGTGGAGGACAGAGGAGCCTCTTAAAGAAGAAGTTACAGATCTGTGAGAACCAGATTTCTTGCTTGTTTGTAGGTGACCAAATACTTATTTTCCACCATAATTTGCAAATTCATTAAAAATCCTACAATGTGATTTTCTGGATTTTTTTCCCTCATTTTGTCTGTCATAGTTGAAGTATATCTATGATGAAAATTACAGGCCTCTCATCTTTTTAAGTGGGAGAACTTGCACAATTGGTGGCTGACTAAATACTTATATTTTTATATTGGAACTACAGTAGAGATGCATGACAAGTGATTCACAACCATATGAGTATTTTACGTTTAATGTATATGGGTTTTTTGTTGTTGTAAATAAACCTTTTTGTATGTTTTAATACACAATACTACATTTTTGTATTGTTTACTGGTGTTATTAAACATGTATTATTAAAAATGTATGAATGAAGACTCAATTTACTTGGCTCTGCATGTAACATGACACAAACTATTTTCCAAACATTTCAATGAAAAAGTGAAATATTCACCGTAAATAGTAGTTTCATGTGTATTCTGTATATATGATTTTGACACCAGGGGGCAGTAAAACATATATAACAGCTTTAAATTGACATCCCAGAGCTGTCGTCTGTAAACCCACGTCATGAGATTTAACTTCTTTGTATTGTACTGACTGAAACCAAGGACATTTAACATTATTTCTATATAGCAATTTAACTGTGATGCGAAGGCCAGGTGTTTTGGTATAATCTTGGGGATTATAACATTTTAACCCACTTGGCCCATATTCAATCAGATATAATAATTTGTCTGGCTTCATGCAGTACAGTCAGATCTGTATTGAAGCCCATATCTTCATAATCTGAGAATCCTCTCAATCACACCAGCAGATGTCAAAATCATTGAAATCATCATCCAAATGCCAGTGTTCCAATTATAATTCTCCAACTGTCCCCAGCTCTACGAATATAAATCCCTCTCCTCTCTGTGCTTATACAATGCAGCACAGAAACATAATCAGACCACAGTTTTAATTTGGCTGCAGATTGTAAAAAAAATAATGTGGTTTCCTCAGATTTGGCTGGATTGGAATTTACCCAATGGATTTCAAATGCCATCTCTTTTACTCATAACTACAAGTTACTTTGAGTTGTAGTAATTGAATCCAGAGATCTGGAAGACTGATGATGCCTAAAATAGCAGGACTAGATTACACAGGGCGCTGTTGAATTTATATCCACCGATAAAGTGACAGCAATAAGATTAGTTTAGTCCAACACACACATAGAACAGGTAGGCTCCTCCTACCACATGCACGTTTTACTTCCCAGAAGAACTCCTGTATGTTCGTGGGCAGATGTGTAAACAAAATATACTGTATAAACATGATGTAGGCAGTTATGTGTTGACTGCATACCAAACTGCAACCTATTCCCTGCATCTTGCGCTAATTTAGACCAGGGCCCAGTTTCCAAAAAGCATCTTATGGCTAATTAGAACTTTAGAACCATAGCATCCTATGGTTCTAAATTGAACTTAGCCTCAAGATGCTATTGGGAAACTGGGCCCTGGGCCCTTGTCAAACGTATTGAGCTATAGGAAATAGGATGCTATGTGGGACTGTGTTCAGGTTGATGTTCCTGTAGGTTTTCTCCATATTAGATAAAAGTGTGGCCATTTTTTATCACTATTTGTATTTACAGTAAATAGCCAAGAAATCTTGAAGATGAAAATGACTGATTTTATTATACCCAGTGAAACTGGATACCACAGAAACGGTACATTACCAATCAAGCAAAGTTATGAAAGACAGCCCTGTGGCACCATTGCCCTGACCTGGGTCTCTGTCATTTTCCTGTTAACCATGAGGATTGAATGATTCCCTATTCCAAGGAATACTCTGTTTTCAGGTTGTCCAGACTTTTAGAACTAACATTGTGTGGGTTGGTGATTGTCCATGACAAATAGGAATCTGCCTCTTATGAGCCAGAACTGAACGCTGCTGAGTGAACAACCATTTGCTATTTATGAAAATAATCAGAGAGAGATGTATGCGGCAGTTGAACTGAGAGGGGTTTTTATTGTGTGTGTTTCATATGGATAGAACTCTACTACAATATGCACTGTAGCGACCATCTATTAAATCAATTTGATGGGCAAAATAAATTACTGAGGTAAATGTCTCTGCGTAGTTCAGGAAACTGTGGGTACCGGTAGTTGTATTAAGCTAACTGTGATCTGTGCATAGTTCAGGCAACGGTGGGTACCGGTAGTTTTATTACGCTAACTGTGATCTGTGCATAGTTCAGCTAACTGTGATCTGTGCATAGTTCAGGCAACGGTGGGTACCGGTAGTTGTATTACGCTAACTGTGATCTGTGCATAGTTCAGGAAACGGTACTGGTAGTTGTATTACGCTAACTGTGATCTGTGCATAGTTCAGGAAACGGTGGGTACCGGTAGTTTTATTACGCTAACTGTGATCTGTGCATAGTTCAGGCAACGGTGGGTACCGGTAGTTGTATTAAGCTAACTGTGATCTGTGCATAGTTCAGGCAACAGTGGGTACCGGTAGTTGTATTACGCTAACTGTGATCTGTGCGTAGTTCAGGAAACTGTGGGTACCGGTAGTTGTATTAAGCTAACTGTGATCTGTGCATAGTTCAGGCAACAGTGGGTACCGGTAGTTGTATTACGCTAACTGTGATCTGTGCATAGTTCAGGAAACGGTACTGGTAGTTGTATTACGCTAACTGTGATCTGTGCATAGTTCAGGAAACGGTGGGTACCGGTAGTTTTATTACGCTAACTGTGATCTGTGCATAGTTCAGGCAACGGTGGGTACCGGTAGTTGTATTAAGCTAACTGTGATCTGTGCATAGTTCAGGCAACAGTGGGTACCGGTAGTTGTATTACGCTAACTGTGATCTGTGCATAGTTCAGGAAACGGTACTGGTAGTTGTATTACGCTAACTGTGATCTGTGCATAGTTCAGGAAACGGTACTGGTAGTTGTATTACGCTAACTGTGATCTGTGCATAGTTCAGGAAACGGTACTGGTAGTTGTATTACGCTAACTGTGATCTGTGCATAGTTCAGGAAACGGTACTGGTAGTTGTATTACGCTAACTGTGATCTGTGCATAGTTCAGGAAACGGTGGGTACCGGTAGTTGTATTACGCTAACTGTGATCTGTGCATAGTTCAGGAAACGGTACTGGTAGTTGTATTACGCTAACTGTGATCTGTGCATAGTTCAGGAAACGGTGGGTACCGGTAGTTGTATTACGCTAACTGTGATCTGTGCATAGTTCAGGAAACGGTGGGTACCGGTAGTTGTATTACGCTAACTGTGATCTGTGCATAGTTCAGGCAACGGTGGGTATCAGTCATTGTATTGAACTTGCATTGAGTTTCTCTTTATCAAGAGTCCCCACCATCAGAAATACTGTAGTACACACGATATGGTGTGGGCTGTGGTAACATTATGTTTCCCTATATTGGATAGGTACCATAGTTAGAGCACATAATGCATAATAATATAAACTCAGCAAAAAAAGAAACGTCTCTTTTCAAGACCCTGTCTTTCAAAGATAATTCGTAAAAATCCAAATAACTTCACAGATCTTCATTGTAAAGGGTTTAAACACTGTTTCCCAATGCTTGTTCAATGAACCATAAACAATTAATGAACATGCACCTGTGGAACGGTTGTTAAGACACTAACAGCTTACAGACGGTAGGCAATTAAGGTCACAGTTATGAAAACGTAGGACACTAAAGAGGCCTTTCTACTGACTCTGAAAAACACGACAAGAAAGATGCCCAGGGTCCCTGCTCATCTGCGTGAACGTGCCTTAGGCATGCTCCAAGGAGGCACGAGGACTGCAGATGTGACCGTGACAATAAATTGCAATGTCCGTACTGCGAGACGCCTAAGACATCGCTACAGGGAGACAGAATGGACAGCTGATCATCCTCGCAGTGGCAGACCACGTGTAACAATACATGCACAGGATCGGTACAGCCGAACATCACACCTGCGGTACAGGTACTGGATGGCAACAACAACTGCCCGAGTTACACCAGGAACGCACAATCCCTCCATCAGTGCTCAGACTGTCAGCAATAGGCTTGTAGGCCTGTTGTAAGGCAGGTCCTCACCAGACATCACCGGCAACAACGTTGCCTATGGGCACAAACCCATCGTCGCTGGAACAGACAAGACTGGAAAAAAGTGGTCTTCACTGACAAGTCGCGGTTTTGTCTCACCAGGGCTGATGGTCGGATTCACGTTTATCGTTGAAGGAATGAGCGTTACACAGAGGCCTGTACTCTGAAGCGGGATCGATTTGGAGGTGGAGGGTCCAGGGCGGTGTGTCACAGCATCATCGGACTGAGCTTGTTGTCATTGCAGGCAATCACAAAGCTGTGCGTTACAGGGAAGACATCCTCCTCCCTCATGTGGTACCCTTCCTGCAGGCTCATCCTGACATGACCCTCCAGCATGATAATGCCACCAGGCATACTGCTCGTTCTGTGTGTGATTTCCTGCAAGTCAGTGTTCTGCCATGGCCAGCGAAGAGCCCGGATCTCAATCCCATTGAGCACGTCTGGGACCTGTTGGATCGGAGTGTGAGGGCTAGGGCCATTCCCCCTAGAAATGTCAGTAAACTTGCAGGTGCCTTGGTGGAAGAGTGGGGTAACATCTCACAGCAAGAACTGGCAAATCTGATGCAGTCTATGAGGGGAGATGCACTGTAGTACTTAATGCAGCTGGTGGCCACACCAGATACTGACTGTTACTTTTGATTTTGACTCCCCCCCCCCCCCCCTTTGTTCAGGGACACATTATTCCATTTATGTTAGACACATGTCTGTGGAACTTGTTCAGTTCATGTCTCAGTTGTTGAATCTTGTTATGTTCATACAAATATTTACACATGTTAAGTTTTCTGAAAATAAACGCAGTTGACATTGAGAGGACGTTTATTTTTTTGCTGAGTTTATGTTATTTATCTAAAGGGACTTATAGTCATACATTTTTAGCATATAGGTAGTCCCAGGAATCAAACCCACTATCCTGATGTTACAAGCACCATGCTACACCAACTGAGCTACAGAGGACCACATCCCACATTTAGGACTGACGATAAGCATTGAATCACTACTGTAATGACAAGATACCAGTCATACACTTTCTTTTTACGGTGGCAATACAACAAAACCCCCAAGGTTGTGATTTCCAGAACGGAGAATCAGAGGGAGCGTCAGGTTACCAGTGAACAGGTGCTCCTTGCCTTGCACCCCTCTGATGTGGGGGAAGGGTTGGGGTGGTGTTGGAGTGGTTCCTGGGTGGGGTAGTACTGGGGTGTTGGGGTACAGGGGTGATGCAATCACTAAATGGTAGCCCTTTTCGTTGACACATTGTCTCCGGGTAACTTGACTCCACGGCATGCCCACAGTGTTCTTCCCAAAGCACAGATCATGTTATATTCTGATGGTAGGGTTGGAGTGGGGAAATGTGACCCCAGATCTGTAGGCTAAGCGACTTTATGGGCAACTCCTACTACTAGAGATGGAACATCAAACTGGTAGTGTGTGCAAAGACTTGGATCCCAATGGAAGGAGTGTAGACAGCTACAAGTAGTATGACAACGGCCTTGGTCATTCAGTCAAATATACAGTGCATTTTGAAAGTATTCAGACCACTAGATTTTTCCCACATTTTGTTATGTTGCAACCTTATTTTCTCTAATTAATTAAATAGTTGTTTCCCCCTCAAATCTACACACACACACACACACACACACACACACACACACACACACACACACACACACACACACACACACACACACACACACACACACAAAATACCCCATAATGACCAAGCAAAAACAGGTCAATTAATTTAAAAAAATGCATTACAAATAAAAACAGATATCACATTTACATAATATTCAGACCCTTTACTCAGTACTTTGTTGAAGCACCTTTGACAGCGATTACAGCCTTGAGTCTTCTTGGGTATGACGCTACAAACTTGGCACACCTGTATTTGAGGATTTTCCCGTTATTCTCTGCAGATTCTTTCAAGCTCTGTCAGGTTGGATGGGGAGTGTCACATCACAGCTATTTTCAGGTCTCTCCAGAGATTATCAAATGGGTTCAAGTCCGGGCTCTGGCTGGGCTACTCAAGGACATTCAGAGACTTGTCCCGAAGCCACTCCTGTGGTGTTTTCGCTGTGTGCTTAGGGTCGTTGTCCTTTTGGAAGGTGAATCTTCACCCCAGTCTGAGGTCCGGAGCAGGTTGTCATCAAGGATCTCTCTGTACTTTGCTCCGTTCATCTTTCCCTCAATCCTGACTAGTGTCCCAGTCCCTCCCGCTGACAAAAATCCCCACAGCATGATGCTGCCACAACCATGCTTCACCGTAGGAATGGTGCCAGGTTTCCTCCAGACATGATACTTGGCATTCAGGCCAAAGGGTTCAATCTTGGTTTCATCAGACCAGAGAATCTTGTTTTTCATGGTCAAAAAGTCCAAAAGTCCTTTAGGTGCCTTTTGGCAAACTCCATGCGGACTGTCATGTGCCTTTTACCGAGGAGTGGCTTCCGTCTGGCCACTCTACCATAAAGGCCTGATTGGTGGAGTGCTGCAGAGATGGTTGTCCTTCTGGAAGGTTCTCTCATCTCTGCAGAGGAACTCTGGAGCTCTGTCAGAGTGACCATCAGGTTTTTGGTCACCTCCCTGAACAAGGCACTTCTCTCCCGATTGCTCAGTTTGGTCGGGCGGCCAGCTCTAGGAAGGGTCTTGGTGGTTCCAAACTCTTCCATTTAAGAATGATGGAGGCCATTGTGTTCTTTAATGCTGCAGAAATGTTTTGGTACCCTTCCTCAGATCTTTTCCTCACCATAGTCCTGTCTCAGAGCTCTACGGACAATTCCTTCGACCTCATGGCTTGGTTTTTGCTCTGACATGCACTGTCAACTGTGGGACCTTATATATTATGTCCAATCAATTGAATTTACCACAGGTGGACTCCAATCAAGTTGTAGAAAATCTCAAGGATGATCAATGGAAACAGGATGCACCTGAGCTCAATTTCGAGTCTCATAGCAAAGGGTCTGAATACTTATGTAAATAAGATATTTCTGTTGATAATTTTTTATACACTTGCAAAAATGTCTAAAAACCAGTTTTTGCTTTGTCATTATGGGGTATTGTGTGTAGATTTCCGAATGCACTGACTATAAATACACGCAACCTCACAAATGACATAATTAAATATGAACAAAATTAAACTGACCTATAAAAATAAAATTAAGTAACATCAAGAGATGTTTTATTGTCACACACACAGCTATGTTTAAAATCGTACAGTACATAAGATAATTATTACATTATTAGCACACGGTGCAGAAGGTCATTTGCAATATTGTCCGAAAGAAATTCACATCAGACTACACAGTGACTTCAGGTGTACCCTTTTTTGAAGTTTTAGAACCTTACATTGTAGCCTTTGATGTCACATGTCACACAATTAGTGCATGGGCACCACACAATGTATCACCTTGACTTGAAACACGAAACATTTGAAGTAGAATAATGTTTCAAAGAGGGACTTGAGGTTTGTCAGTATGAATGTTGTCTGAGTGTGTCATCATTGGCTGCTACAGTTTGTGTAGTTGGGAGTGTAGTTGCTTCAACTGTGGGCCAGTTGAACCTGGGTCTGTGCTCTCTGAAATCCTCGAGACCTTCCAACCCCATTGAAGTTGACGTTTAAAATGGTTAAGGTTATATAAGGGTTATGATTAAGGTTAGGCTACGGGTATGAGTTAAGGTTAGGGTTTCGGGTGAGCACGTCCCAAGGATCCCGGATAGCACTGACCTTGTTTCAGCGTGTCAGCCATATTGGAATGCTCTGCTCAGGATGGGAAGTACAGAACTAGGCGTAGTAGGCGAGACTGGAGTGGTGGGCAGAGAAAGGAGAGCGCACGAACCACTAAGCAACTTCAGTTTTTGAAGGATTTAAAACTCATATAAACGAGGAATTACACCGGTAAACTAAAGTGAATTGCCCGACACGCGAATTGGATAGGCCAAAGTGAGTACGGTTATGTTCCTTATATTATATCCTGATGTATAATGTAGGCGACTTCCAGGCGAAGTGTGTGTGATGGAGCGTCTGCTTTGCTTACACATTGACGTTTCCTCCCATAAAATTACAAGTTGTTTTCCTTATCACCTATCTTTCTGTTGAAGATGTCTAGATAATATGTCGTTCTCAATCATTGTGTTGTCTATCAATTGATACTTCATCGCTATAACGAAAGCATATCACGCATGTAGCCCATTCAATTTAGAAATGATATTCTGGTCGTCATTCATTAAATCTTTAGGAAAGTATGTTAATCGGAATCTCCACAAATTGTTGTGTGTGTGTGTGTATATATATAGAAACAATGTCCCCCAATATGCTCAAAGTCTTCATTCGTAAATTCCCGTAGTTGATGTCTATTTTGTATTCCATGATTGTCTGTGTATTCAGATTATACCTTTCTGAAATATATCGTTTGTATGTTGTAGCTAGGTAACCAAGCTTATGGATGTTTCCTGAAGATTTGGGTTGTTAATTACACCCTTGTGAAGCTTATTACATTTGGATATTGGCGTGGCATTTCTTGTTGTTGTTGTTACTGTTTATACTACTGTAAACCCGAGGCTCTGGAAATTAAATTACACCGAAGTCCTGTATTTTTAGGACCAGTGAGTTCTTTTATTTTTTTATTTCACCTTTATTTAACCAGGTAGGCCAGTTGAGAACAAGTTCTGAGGGTAAAGATACAGTGTAATCACATATTGTCCAAGTTACAACTTTTAAATTATACATGTATGACTCAATATCTGAAGTTGTTGAAAGGCCGCCATAATATTGTGTTCATGTTGTTGAGTATCCATTCCCAATGTTTTTCAAGGACATTCCAAATATCTACTTGTCTGCTTGAGACTTACGAGAAACTTTTGTATCGAGTGAGAAGGTGGGACAGTGTTGCACTTAGGGCCTGTATTTACCAAGTGTCTCAGAGTAGGAGTGCTGATCTGGGATCAGGTTCTCCCTGTCCATAATAACCTGCATTATTATTATCTAAAAGGCAATACAGATCCTAGATCAGAACTCCCACTCTGAGACACTAAAGTACAGGCCCAGATCCACCACTTTTAAAGTACACTTTCAGAGCCAGGAAGGCAGATTTAGACAGACTTCTTAATGATGACACAAACACTTGACAGTTTGTAATCTAATGGGCTGGCAGTGGTAAGGGGAATTAAATGAAACATAAAGGCATTGATTGGAGTCATAAATTGCTTGATTAATTGAATTTATTGATAAGACTCCCAGAGGCCTCTCTGTCCGTCCGTCCGTGAGTGTGTGAGCAGGTTACATTTTCCACTGAGTAGGCCTAGGCCTAACCTTGCTTATAGCCACCTCAGGCAAGTTCTATTCACAGGCTCTATTCTACATCCTCCCAACTTATTCTGCCTACTGTTGTTTTAGAGGAAGAGGAGCTGCCTAGTGTTGTTTTAGCTACAGAGGAAGAGGAGCTGCCTAGTGTTGTTTTAGCTACAGAGGAAGAGGAGCAGCCTAGTGATGTTTTAGCGACAGAGGAAGAGGAGCTGCCTAGTGTTGTTTTAGCAACAGAGGAAGAGGAGCTGCCTAGTGTTGTTTTAGCGACAGAGGAAGAGGAGCTGCCTAGTGTTGTTTTAGCTACAGAGGAAGAGGAGCTGCCTAGTGTTGTTTTAGCTACAGAGGAAGAGGAGCTGTGTCTAAAGCAGCAGCTGTGACAGGAAGGACAATGCAACAATGTTCTCCAGTTGTACTGCTGCATTCTGCTTTAGATTGGCCAGGATGTAGCCTAGCTTGGCTGCCCCCCCCACACACACCGTCCCTCAGGATTCTGGAGGAAAACGCCTTTTTCCTCTACTCAGAGGCAGCAGTTTCATAGTGTGTGTGTGAGAGAGGAGTTGATGTGCTGTGATGCAGCTGTGGCTATTATGTGATTTGTTGTTGTTTTTTAAACTGATGATCTAAGTGTGGTGGTGATAAAGAACATGTTTCTCAAACAAAGGTATTCCAGTTCCAGCCTCAGATCCATAAACCATAATTACAGAGTGTGTGTGTGCCCATTTCAAACACATTTTAATTTTTTTAATAATAAAAATGTTGGGTCAGAAGTTTAAATGACAGCTTAATCTGGTGTATTAATTCCACTGGTCGACAGGCAGCATGGTGCAGTTCACTCCCAGTTGAATTGACTCCAGGTTCCCTCAGATTACAGCGTGTGTTGTGCTTCATAACGGTGTGCACTCATAACTCTTTGAACTCTCTCTGTGAGGATGGATGGACATATCTGATTGAAAACAACATCAACTGTTTTCAGTCTCTATGTAAGTGTGTGTGTGTGTGATCGTCCTCTATTATAACTGCAGTGTTCCCTGGGATAGCCTAGCAGTATTATGTTGAATTACTAATGTCAAGGATGCCTCTGATTGCTATGTTGGCGCTCACTGAACTGTCATTTTAAGTTAATGGGTATGTTCCTCTGCCAAGACTTCTGGGTGCAAAATCCTGGGAACTTTCAATAAATTCCTCAATATTCCCGAAATCCCATTTCGTAATCAGGAGGGAATAAGCAGGAAATCCGGAATCCTCCAACCAGGATTTCTGGAAAACCAGGTAATTTATTGAAAGTTCACGGAATTTTGCAACCCTAGACAGACATTGCTGAAGCATGCCAGCTCTTACAAAGCCTGGATAGGTATTTTACATTGCTATACCTATAATCTGGTGCCTGACTGCACAGTTGATGACGTCACACGCAACTATTGGGGCGTAGACAGGGGCGTACTGTTAAATTCAGACCTAGACCTGCATCCTTAATGGCACCCTATTCCCTATGTAGTGCACTACTTTTGACCAGGACCCATAAGGCTCTGGTCAGAATTAGGATAGTATGTAGGGAAAAGGGTGCTATTTTGGACGTAGGCCTTGTCGTCTGCAGTGTCTGGGAGATCAGGTGTTGTTCAGCCATTCATAATGCATTTAACACGCACAGTCATGCTACTAATACGATATGACCTTAAGTCAAAGCATCACCTTTCACTGGTGGCGAGGAGAATGTTACATTACTTACAAATATGTCTGATTTATGTGTGTGGTCCTGTGGTGTGTTTCTAAGCATTGTGGGGATGTTGGTACGCCTCTTTCCATTCAAATCATTGTCTAAATATTTTTTAAATAAAAATGGTTCCACATGTCCCTGGTCTGAACTTCTCTGTTAGGCATTATGTTGTGGTTTAGATCAGGGATGGGCAACTCCAGTCCTCGGAGTGGTGTCACATCTCCCCCCCACATCTCCCCCATCCCTAGCAAACACAGCTGGTTTAAACGAATTGCATTCTAAACTGAAGATCATGATTAGTTTGTTATTGGAGTCATGTGTGTTCGCTGGGCAAAAGTGTGACACCAATCAGGCCCACAAGGACTGGAGTTGCCCACCCCTGGTTTCGATTAATACAGTATGTTAATCCTGTACACATTTAATCTACGTCGATGAACATAGACAAACCTAACTACCTCCAGGTCCTTTTCCATGACTGGGTTATTTTGAAAGGGGCTAAAAATGTAGCAAATGTAGGTGGGGGACCTAAATTCAACCCAACTACTACAGTCGTCTACACTACCCTACACTCTATGGGCTGACTATGTTAGGCCTCAAGCTAAAGGTCCCAGTGTTCTCTCTCTGGCTGTCCCAGATGGACCCCTATTCCTTACATAGGGCACTACTATGTCCATAGCCTTACGGGGACTGGGAGTGGAGGGCTGTGGAGGCTGGTCATGTTCAGTCGGGAGAATATATATATATATATATATATATTTTTTTTTTTTAAACACGGAGGTACTAGTTTAACAGGGAGATAATACCTGAAATTGTGTAATAAGATCACAGATGTTTTGTTTCCCGTTGCAAAATATTTAGCTGTGGTGTGCTTGTCCAGGGACACAACAGAAATGTGTGCCGTTGGAGGTACTGGGGGACTGGAGTTGGGAACCACTGCCCCAGTGAACACTCCCCTAGCCCGGACTGCAGTGGCCTTAGCAGGCAGGATGAAGGACCGGAAGAGGAAAACAAACAAAGCAAGCAGACTGCCAGCTATTCTCTTCCATCCAGGGGATTGGGATCTAAGCAGAGCACCTCAGGGGCCACAGAGTAGCCTGGGTAACTGGTGAGGAGAGATATACCCCCGCTAGCATTTCTCGTTGCTTTTTTTAGCGGTCACAAATGCAGCACACAGCCTGTAGGTCAACTCCCTCTGAAGGTAAATAGAAAACAAGTTACAGTTTGGCAGTCAGATCTGTTTTTTACATTTACAGGAGGCACCACCAGAGAAAGCTTATAGTATATAGGCACATCTGTTTTTTTTACCATGGTAGACCATTGCAAAGTGTCTTCCGGCTGTAGTGGAAAGACAATAGTCATTACTTAGCCTAGTTGGGGACTGTATAGTACAGCTCACCCATAGTCAGTGTATCGGCTATTTGAGACAGTGAAAGGCCATACAAGAAGGCTCAGGTGGTCAGTCAGAAACCCAGAGGATACTTGAGACCTGTACTGTATGTGTCCGGAATCAGAGTCTATCTTTAGCTAGCTGCCTGGCTGGCTTCTCAGAACTTCTGTTCCACTGGAAGGCAAAGACCACCCAGCCCCAGCCTCACTGTCATGCTGCCTGTCTGTCTGTGGATCAGGGGTGAGTCTGACTCATGCTGCCTGTCTGTCTGTGGATCAGGGGTGAGTCTGACTGTCATGCTGTCTGTCTGTGGATCAGGGGTGAGTCTGACTCATGCTGCCTTTCTGCCTGGTTTAGGGGTGTCTGACTGTCATGCTGTCTGTCTGTGGATCAGGGGTGAGTCTCACTGTCATGCTGCCTTTCTGCCTGGTTTAGGGGTGAGTCTGACTGTAATGCTGTCTGGATCAGGGGTGAGTCTGACCGTCATGCTGTCTGTCTGTGGATCAGGGGTGAGTCTCACTGTCATGCTGCCTTTCTGCCTGGTTTAGGGGTGAGTCTGACTGTAATGCTGTCTGGATCAGGGGTGAGTCTGACTGTCATGCTGTCTGTCTGTGGATCAGGGGTGAGTCTCACTGTCATGCTGTCTGTCTGTCTGGATTAGGGGTGAGTCTCACTGTCTTGCTGCCTGTCTGTCTGAATCAGGGGTGAGTCTCATTCATGCTGTCTGTCTGGATCAGGGGTGAGTCTGACTGTCATGCTGTCTGGATCAGTGGAGAGTGTATCCCTGGGTAGGGCTTTGACGATCATGGTACTTTGTCAGTCGGTGATTGTTAAGCAAAAACTGCCATTCTCATGGTATTGACCGTTAATTAACATAAACACATTCATCATCTCCTGGCGTTCATGCATAGCCTACAACCTACTGATGCAGACCTTTGGAACATCTACATTTTAAAAAGTCTAATAAATCCATGTAACTTAGCCTACACCCTCACAATAAATCCATAATTTATTTTAGACAGGTCTAAAGAAACATGATATTAAGAAAATGTAGTCTATTTCAGAATAACAGAATAGTTGACTCTGAGTTGTCGTTATGTTAGGTCCTGATCTGACTATGCCATATGGCTGTGGGCTACAATAGTTCATTTAGCAGACAAAATTTGCTTAGAATTCTGTAGCATTATTTTATAGTATTAAGAATACAATTGAACATAGCTGAATAAAATAGAAAGGACATTTTCTCCAAATGATTACAGAGGGAGTGCACACATGCGTCTATTCTGTGTTGAGTAGTTAACAAAGAAACAGTTCCTCCTACATGCTTAATTTAGAGTTATTTATGCAACTTTAGTTGTTCTACAAACGTTGGGCTATATATTTAGATTTTTAATACAATACTAAGGCTGCATGATGCGACTGATTTGAAAAAAAGTTGCATGGAAGCGCAGGCTGTACACACTTCATCAGTCTCTCATTCACAATTTGACAAGCACTTGATAAGACCTCGATTTTCCCCGGTGGCATTCCCCTTGTGTGGCATTAATGCCCTCTAAAAAAATCCATGCCTTGTGGCCATTGTACCCTTCGGCTGAATATAATAATTTGAATTCCCTTCTCTCGGTTGCCAATTGCCGTGCTCTGAAGCAGCTCTCACTCACATTGCTCTCTCAGATATCTCAATTCTTATTAGCCAATGCCCGTCATGTGATTGGGTCCTTCTCACAGGCATCTTAGCTCTGAATTAGTCTACAAGTGAAGACCGACACAACGGGGATGCAACTGCTTCCTTCTTATTGAATTCCGAGGCGCATATTGAAGATGTTAGACATTTTCATATTTCATCAGCCAACAAGATGAGTAGGCCTAACAAACCGCAAAAACACTAGCCTATGTCAATCTACTATACAAAAGTTGATCTATTCTATTGATCAAGTTGTCCTTCTGGGCGAGAAAGGAGTATTCCAAACATACTCTGGGACCGTTGTGGGATGTGATGGATCTCAAATGAATACAACCACTAGCATCAACAAAAACATTTTTTAAAGCATTGAGGCTGATGCAACAGATCAGAACGTTTAGCTTAATGTTGATAAACTATTAGGCTATTTCTTCACAGTATAAGCGCAGAACTGTACACACTGCAGTAAACCTAATAGAACGAATGTTCCAAAATGCAATCAATTAGCGGGAAAATACTGTTCTCAAAAGTGACTGCAAATGCAATTATGCATGTAATGCTTTATTATAAAGGTGAATTTTTATGGTGAAAATGATTTTCCCCAAACATGAAAATCACATGCTGCTTATGTATGCCAGTTAGGCTCTATACCCCCTGTAAAGTGGATTAATGTGCCTAAAATTAAGAAATGATTTGGCCACTTTAGTTGTGATACAAACCTTATCAAAAGATATAGGCCTATGCTACATGAGGTGTGTGACTGTGATTTGAAAAAGGGCATGCAATGTTTCTTGCAATCATTCACAAGTGATAATATTGTCACCCATCAGACTATTCTTGATTACATTTTTATTTTATTTATTTAACTCTATTTAACTAGGCAAGTAATTTAAGAACAAATTATTATTTACAATGACGGCCTACCTCCGGCCAAACCCAGACGATGCTGGGCCAATTGTGCGCCGCCCTATGGGACTCCCGATCATGGCCGGATGTGATGCAGCCTGGATTTGAACCAGGGACTGTAGTGACTAATCGGTATCAACTGAGATGCAGTGAGCCCCCCTTTACATATATTAAATAATATATGTGTGAAATTAGTTTTGATTTAGAATGGACTTTAGGTCGACCGATTTATGATTTTTCAACGGCGATACTAATAGCGATTATTGGAGGACCAAAAAAAGCTGATACCGATTAATCGGACGATTTCTATATATATTTGTAATAATGACAATTACAAAAATACTGAATGAACAATGAACCCTTTTATTTTAACTTAATATAATACATAACATCTATTTTGTCTCAAATAATGTTCAATTTGGTTTAAATAATGCAAAAACAAAAAAGCTAATGTTTAAGTTCCTTGCTCAGACCTTGAGAACATATGAAAGCTGGTGGTTCAATATTCCCAGTTCTTCAATATTCCCAGTTCTTCAATATTCCCAGTTCTTCAATATTCCCAGTTCTTCGATATTCTCAGTTAAAATGTTTAAATTGTAGTTATTCTAGGAATTATGACGCGTCGACTATTTCTCTCTATACCATTTGTATTTCTTATACCTTTGACTATTGGATGTTCTAATAGGCACTTTAGTATTGCCAGCCTAATCTCAGGAGTTGATAGGCTTGAAGTCATAAACAGCGCTGTGCTTCAAGCATTGCTTAGAGCTGCTTGCAAACGCATTAAAGTGCTGTTTGAATGAATGCTTACGAGCCTGCTGGTGCCTACCACCGCTCAGTCAGACTGGTCTATCAAATATCAAATCATAGACTTCATTATAATATAATAAACACACAGAAATACAAGCCTTTGGTCATTAATATGGTCAAATCCGGAAACAAACTTTTCGATAAAACAAAATGTTTATTCTTTCAGTGAAATACAGAACCATTCCGTATGTTGTCGAATGGGTGGCAACCCTAAGTCTAAATATCGCTGTTACATTGCACAACCTTCAATGTTATGTCATAATTATGTACAATTCTGGCAAATTAATTACGGTCTTTGCTAGGAAGAAATACAGTTTGCAATGAGCCAGGCGGCCCAAACTGTTGCATATACCCTGACTCTGCTGGCACTGAACGCAAGAGAAGTCACACAATTTCCCTAGTTAATATTGCCTGCTAACCTGGATTTCTTAAAATCTAAATATGCAAGTTTAAAAAAATATACTTCTGTGTATTGATCTTAAGAAAGGCATTGATGTTCATGGTTAGGTACATTTGTGCAACGAATGGGCTTTTGTTAAATCATCACCTGCGAAGTTGAAGTAGGCTGTGATTCAATGATAAATTAACAGGCACCGCATTGATTATATGCAACGCAGGACAAGCTAGTTAACTACACATGGTTGATGATATAACTAAGTTAACTAGTAATTATGTGAAGATTGATTTTTTTTTTATATAAGATAAGTTTAATGCTAGCTAGCAACATACCTTTGCTCCTTGCAGGCACAAGGTCCTTTTGACGCTGCACTCACGTAACAAGTGGTCAGCCTGCCACGCAGTTTCCTCGTGGATTGATCAGCCATAATCGGTGTCCAAAAAGGCTGATTACAGATTGTTATGAAAACTTGAAATCGGCCTTAATTAATCGTCCATAGCGAATGTTTCATTTTCTGACAGGTAGGCTATATCCTGTTGTAAAGTGAAGCAATGTGCTGAATATTAGGGAAGTTGAGAAATAAATATAGTAGGCCTAGTCTATAGGAAGCTAATGGGATCCTCCTCTTTTTAATAGAGGCCATCAAAACTCTTGTTTTCTCACACCGTTGCATAGCCTATAGAAATGTTGCGCAACATGAGCTCATCGATAACATTTGCATTGACAATAGTGCTGAGTACCAGGCCGTCAGCAGCATCAAAGTGCAGTTTTGGATAAGCCTAGTTACCGTGACTACACGGTCATGTGGATTTTTGACTGCAGTCATGACTTGTGACCGCCAGTAATACAGTCACCATAACAGCACTACTCCTGACTTCATGTGCTGCTGCTGTAGGGAGGGGGTGTTGCCTAGAAAACCAAAGACTTGTTTGCTACAACAACTTGCTTGTTTCAGCAAGGAGAAACAACGTTTCATCACGTTGTAAAGAGTCCATGTTACTACGGAAACAGACTCAACCGCACGGCCTTCCCGTCGTCAGTTAACTGTTCGTTCCACCAAAATAAAAACAGTTATGGCGGTTATTTTATCATGGCGGACCTCATCCTTAAACGTCGGTTACATAGTTATACGGTAACTGTGCCAGCCACATCCCTGGGTCTCTACTCCAGGTCCAGATATATTTTCCAGGCTGTGCTTTGAACAGCAATACAATATGGGGTCAACACACTCCCTCTGTCTGCCCAACTATTCCTGACATTTGTCCAGGTTGGTTGGAGAAGTATGTGCAGAATGTTGTGGTCGACAAACACCAATGACTTCTAATAGTTTTCCTACAGTTGTACTGTAGTATACTGTAGGTCTCTGTAGTATACTGTCAGTCTTTGTGGTATACTGTAGGTCTCTAGTATACTGTAGGTCTCTAGTATACTGTAGGTCTCTGGTATACTGTCAGTCTCTGTGGTATACTGTCAGTCTTTGTGGTATACTGTAGGTCTCTGTAGTATACTGTAGGTCTCTAGTATACTGTAGGTCTCTAGTATACTGTAGGTCTCTGTGGTATACTGTCAGTCTCTGTGGTATACTGTAGGTCTCTGTAGTATCCTGTAGGTCTCTGTAGTACACTAGGTCTTTGTAGTATACTGTAGGTCTTTGTAGTGTACTGTAGGTCTCTGTGGTATACTGTGGGTCTCTGTGGTATACTGTAGATCTCTGTGGTATACTGTAAGTCTCTGTAGTACACTGTAGGTCTCTAGTATACTGTAGGTCTCTGTAGTATACTGTAGGTCTCTGCAAAATCCTGTAGGTCTCTGGTATACTGTAGGTCGCTGTGATATACTGTAGATCTCTGTAGTATACTGCAGATCTCTGTAGTATACTGTCAGTCTTTGTGGTATACTGTAGGTCTCTGTGGTATACTGTAGATCTCTGTAGTACACTGTAGGTATCTCTAGTATACTGTAGGTCTCTATTATACTGTATGTCTCTGTAGTATACTGTAGGTCTCTAGTATACTGTAGGTCTCTAGTATACTGTAGGTCTGTAGTACACTGTAGGTATCTGTAGTATACTGTAGGTATCTGTAGTACACTGTAGGTCTCTTTTGACCCGTAGAAAAATAATTGCTCGCCTTGACACACTCTGTCTTAATAGACCAGCATGTCCTCCACTCCACAGGTTCTAACCTACTGCTATTCTATGCATTTTGGAGATTTGACGTGAGTGTTAAAACGAGGATACATACACTGTTGCACTTCCTATCCTGCTATCCCATATCCTGAAACGCAATAGAGCCCTCCCATCGGAAACAGTAGTGGCTTGACTGTAAATAAACAGAGATAAATAAACAGAGATGGTCAATAAACAGAGATGGTCAACAAACAGAGATGGTCAACAACACCAGAGTCCAGCCCTCGCTCTCTCGTTCCTCATTCCACTGTGTGCCATCCATCCACCCATCCCACAGAAGAGAGGAGCAAGACTCTCATTTCCTGACATTTTACTGGGCCACATAAGGGGGATAGGGGGGGTAAAGAAGTAAACCGGTGTTTGCTCTGGTTTATGCAGAAATTAGCCATATAATATATTGGTAAAATTATTTGTTATATATAAAAACAAAAATAATTATATATATATATATATATATATATATATATATATATATGGTCCAATATGTTCAAATAATTTTAACAAATAATTTTACCAATATGTTATATGCATGGTCCATATTATCAGGTATGCTATCAGCAATATCACCTGTAGCCAAGCGATGCAGCATATTGGCTATAAATACATGGGTTGAAGCAAGAGGTTGTCTATCTGCATGTTATCCCATTGGGCTAGTCATAAGTAGAGTCCTGCATCAGGTCAGATACCCATGGGTGAGCTGCAAAAAAACAAACAGCTGGCGGGTGGAATGAATTTTTTTTTTCGCGGTTCAGAACAATTACATTGCCGGTCGGAAAAAAAAAAACATTTTTAAATCCAGATAATGCAGTTTTTAAATACCCAGGAACTTGTTGTGTTGCGAATTCCATTCTGTTCGCAGCAAGGCAGACATAAGGCTACCAGCCACGCAGACCTATTTGTTTTCGACAATTCTGTTATCAGTTAGTTATTGCATTAATTCAGGCTTTTATTTATTATACCATACGCAGGCCATATAAAGTGTAAACCGGTGTGGTTGGTAAACGTTTGAGTAGCCTACTAAGTAAATGTAGCCAACTTTTGCAGCTTTTTTTCCATTCTGGGAATTCCTTCCCCTATGGCACTCGTAACTGGAATGTGCCTTGAGGAATATTTATTTCTGGGAATTCCTTCCCCTATGGCACTCGTAACTGGAATGTGCCTTGAGGAATATTTATTTCTGGGAATTCCTTCCCCTATGGCACTCGTAACTGGAATGTGCCTTGAGGAATATTTATTTCTGGGAATTCCTTCCCCTATGGCACTCGTAACTGGAATGTGCCTTGAGGAATATTTATTTCTCTGGCTTAGAACAAGCCGACTAGGTAAATAGATAAAGTATACTACTATGGGGTTGTCAGATTTTTCTATTCATTAAGCTATTCGTAATTGTTCCATATATATTTTACGTGGCGGAAACACTGTAATAAACCATTGCCGTTTTTCAAGATTTGATGGCACTTATGTGTTTTTCTAGAGTAGATCAAAGTAGTATTTTTGTAGGCTGATTTGAATCATCTGGAAATCCTTGACATTAGTCTAGCTACAGTTATGCTTAGTCATGAGTACAGTGTACTACGTTTAACCAGGGCCCATATGGCTTCCTGTTTACTATACAGTATACTACGTTTATCCAGGGCCCATATGGCTTCCTGTTTACTATACAGTATACTACGTTTAACCAGGGCCCATATGGCTTCCTGTTTACTATACAGTGTACTACGTTTAACCAGGGTCCATATGGCTTCCTGTTTACTATACAGTGTACTACGTTTAACCAGGGTCCATATGGCTTCCTGTTTACTATACAGTGTACTACGTTTAACCAGGGCCCATATGGCTTCCTGTTTACTATACAGTGTACTACGTTTAACCAGGGTCCATATGGCTTCCTGTTTACTATACAGTGTACTACGTTTAACCAGGGTCCATATGGCTTCCTGTTTACTATACAGTATACTACGTTTAACCAGGGCCCATATGGCTTCCTGTTTACTATACAGTGTACTACGTTTAACCAGGGCCCATATGGCTAAAGGGAATACGGTGCCATTTGTGACTCATCTTGATCTTTAAAGGTCAATATAAATGAATGCTCGAGAGGCTGCCTGGTCTGCCTTACGTTTATCACAACTCTTTCATATCTGTCAGTCGCCGGCGCTGTAGCTGATTTGTACAATGTAACATGCCCTTATAGCCCAGCGGTAGGATGGGTATGAATAATCGGACGTCTACCCCCCCCCCCCCCCCCCCCCCCCAAAGAAATAAATAATAATATTTAGCCTTGAAGACCATGTTTATTTGCTTTGACTCTATTGTTCCATTTGTACATGTACATTTGCAGGGCACGACAAAAAAAAGAAAACAAGGCAAGTATCACAGTTATTCTCCCTACATTCCATTTCCCCTCAGCGTCTCACTGTTGCGTTCCGACCGCTCGATCTCCGAACGCTCCCTCTACACACGTGCACTAAGTTCGCACACAATGCCTACAGAAATGAATGACTATAAAAAGAATGGGACGGTGGGCTTAAAAAAATAATTGAACTGATACAGATACACAAGCTACCTTCCTTGCCAAATGACGACAATTTTATCACAAATTCAAAATAGACAATGAGCTGCGGTTTCGAAATAATTGCATCCGGTCTATTTTCCGCTTAAGCTACTTTGCAAACTGCTAGTGGTATGTATAATTGGTTTGCCTAGCTAGGCTAATCCCCCCCTAATAAACATAGACAGGTTCCACACTGAAAATATGCAAAAACATTAGTTTGATAAAGACAAAGAGAGTGTTTTCGTCAGAATCATTAAGCGTAGGTCTACTCACCAGATGGTTTGGCTGTAACTCATCACCATACAGTGTTCAATATGGAGTAATTGTTCATCCAAAGAACAGGCAGAATAAACTCAATTGAACGTCTGTAGACCTATACTGAAAATAAGACCCGTTTTCAAATAATCAATCTGAGAATAACTGTTCCAGACGCACATCACTTCACACTGGCAACTTTTTAAAATTTAGAAAAATGTTTGATTCTGTGTTGTTACATCATGTTTTTTTGCTATGAAATAGATGGCATGCTTGTGATAAGGGCTCAGGAAATAAGAGAGTCTTGTCTGGTAAATGAACAAAACAAGACTATGCCATTGCTCAGCCCTAGTCTCAAACAAGCAAGCACCTCTGCTGAGGTTACTGCCTTTTGAAGAGTGTGTTCCATGATATAATATAACCAGTTGATATTACAGATTGTGTTCCATGATATAATATATCCAGTTGATATTAGTGTGTTCCATGATATAATATAACCAGTTGATAGTACAGATTGTGTTCCATGATATAATATAACCAGTTGATATGACAGATTGTGTTCCATGATATAATATAACCAGTTGATAGTACAGATTGTGTTCCATAAAATAATATAACCAGTTGATATTAGTGTGTTCCATGATATAATATAACCAGTTGATATTACAGATTGTGTTCCATGATATAATATATCCAGTTGATATTAGTGTGTTCCATGATATAATATAACCAGTTGATAGTACAGATTGTGTTCCATGATATAATATAACCAGTTGATAGTACAGATTGTGTTCCATGATATAATATAACCAGTTGATATTAGTGTGTTCCATGATATAATATAACCAGTTGATAGTACAGATTGTGTTCCATGATATAATATAACCAGTTGATAGTACAGATTGTGTTCCATGATATAATATAACCAGTTGATATTAGTGTGTTCCATGATATAATATAACCAGTTGATAGTACAGATTGTGTTCCATGATATAATATAACCAGTTGATATGACAGATTGTGTTCCATGATATAATATAACCAGTTGATAGTACAGATTGTGTTCCATTATATAATATAACCAGTTGATATTAGTGTGTTCCATGATATAATATAACCAGTTGATAGTACAGATTGTGTTCCATGATATAATATAACCAGTTGATAGTACAGATTGTGTTCCATGATATAATATAACCAGTTGATAGTACAGATTGTGTTCCATGATATAATATAACCAGTTGATATTAGTGTGTTCCATGATATAATATAACCAGTTGATAGTACAGATTGTGTTCCATGATATAATATAACCAGTTGATAGTACAGATTGTGTTCCATGATATAATATAACCAGTTGATATTAGTGTGTTCCATGATATAATATAACCAGTTGATAGTACAGATTGTGTTCCATGATATAATATAACCAGTTGATAGTACAGATTGTGTTCCATGATATAATATAACCAGTTGATATTAGTGTGTTCCATGATATAATATAACCAGTTGATAGTACAGATTGTGTTCCATGATATAATATAACCAGTTGATAGTACATATTGTGTTCCATGATATAATATAACCAGTTGATAGTACAGATTGTGTTCCATGATATAATATAACCAGTTGATATTAGTGTGTTCCATGATATAATATAACCAGTTGATAGTACAGATTGTGTTCCATGATATAATATAACCAGTTGATAGTACATATTGTGTTCCATGATATAATATAACCAGTTGATATTACGGATTGTGTTCCATGATATAATATAACCAGTTGATATTATGTGGCCGTCCTCATGTGAGCCAGTTTCATCATAGCGCTTGCGACTGCACTTGAAGAAACTTTAAAAGTTCTTGACATTTTCCGCATTGACTGACCTTCATATCTTAAAGTAATGATGGACTGTCGTTTCTCTTCGCTTATTTGACTGCACCTCACAGACTGCATCTCACAGAGTTCAAGTCATAGACCCATCTCAACATCAACTGTTCAGAAGAGACTGTTTGAATCAGGCCTTCATGGTCGAAATGCTGCAAAAAAAACTCTACTAAAGGACACCAATAAGAAAAAGAGATTTGTTTGGGCCAAGATATACAACCAATGGACATTAGACCAGTGGGAATCTGTCCTTTGATGTGAGTCCAAATTTTTGATTTTTGGTTTCAACCGCCGTGTCTTTGTGAGACACAGAGTAGGTGAACGGATGATCTCCACATGTGTGGTTCCCACCGTGAAGCATGGAGGAAGAGGTGTGATTGTGTGGGGGTGCTTTGTTGGTGACACTGTCAACTATTTATTTAGAATTTAAGGCACATGTAACCAGCATGGCTACAACAGCATTCTGCAGCGATACGCCATCCCATCTGGTTTGTGTTTTTAGTGGGACTGTCATTTGTTTTTCAACAGGACAATGACCTAAAACACCTCCAGGCTGTGTAAGGGCTATTTGACCAAGAAGGAGAGTGATGGAGTGCTGCATCAGATGACCTGGCCTCCACAATCAACTGACTAACACTTTTGCTTGGTTGCTACATGATTCCATATGTGGTATTTCATATTTCTTCGCTATTCGCTATTATTCTACAATGTAGAAAATAGTAAAAATAAAGAAAAACCCTTGAATGAGTAGGTGTGTCCAAATTTTTGTCTGGTACTGCAGATAAATGGGCAATATTTTTTCCAGTGCGGGCCTTGCCCTTGTGTTCTAAAAATGTATTTTGTTTTCATTCCGATTGCGCCAAAAAAATAATAATCATGTGAAGTAAAAAAATTGGAAAATGGCCATCTTTACCCCATGGCTCTAAAAGGTTTGTAATTGGACAACAGATCCTCTCCTGGTTATAGGCCGACGTGCATTTCTTAGACGTGTTCACAATCACTTAAATATGTTTCACAGGAAGCATGTTTCTATTTCCTCTGCATCTTCTCCCCCCATTCCACAGTTGGAGCGGTACAGACATTTCATTCTGTTGGCTAAGCAGTGAGCATCTAGCGGTGATGAAAGTCATATGGTGGCATCTAGGGGTGTTGAAAGTCATATGGTGGCAGCTAGGGGTGATGAAAGTCATATGGTGGCAGCTAGGAGCGGTGAAAGTCATATGGTGGCAGCTAGGGGTGGTGAAAGTCATATGGTGGCAGCTAGGGGTGATGAAAGTCATATGGTGGCAGCTAGGGGTGATGAAAGTCATATGGTGGCAGCTAGGAGCGGTGAAAGTCATATGGTGGCAGCTAGGGGTGGTGAAAGTCATATGGTGGCAGCTAGGGGTGATGAAAGTCATATGGTGGCAGCTAGGGGTGATGAAAGTCATATGGTGGCAGCTAGGGGTGGTGAAAGTCATATGGTGGCAGCTAGGAGCGGTGAAAGTCATATGGTGGCAGCTAGGAACGGGTGATAAGTCATATGGTGGCAGCTAGGGGTGGTGAAAGTCATATGGTGGCAGCTAGGGGTGGTGAAAGTCATATGGTGGCAGCTAGGAGCGGTGAAAGTCATATGGTGGCAGCTAGGAACGGGTGATAAGTCATATGGTGGCAGCTAGGGGTGGTGAAAGTCATATGGTGGCAGCTAGGGGTGGTGAAAGTCATATGGTGGCAGCTAGGGGTGGTGAAAGTCATATGGTGGCAGCTAGGGGTGGTGAAAGTCATATGGTGGCAGCTAGGGGTGGTGAAAGTCATATGGTGGCAGCTAGGGGTGATGAAAGTCATATGGTGGCAGCTAGGGGTGATAAGTCATATGGTGGCAGCTAGGGGTGATAAGTCATGGTGGCAGCTAGGAGCGGTGAAAGTCATATGGTGGCAGCTAGGGGTGATAAGTCATATGGTGGCATCTAGGAGCGGTGAAAGTCATATGGTGGCAGCTAGGAGCGGTGAAAGTCATATGGTGGCAGCTAGGGGTGATGAGTCATATGGTGGCATCTAGGAGCGGTGAAAGTCATATGGTGGCAGCTAGGAGCGGTGAAAGTCATATGGTGGCAGCTAGGGGTGATAAGTCATATGGTGGCAGCTAGGGGTGATAAGTCATATGGTGGCAGCTAGGAGCGGTGAAAGTCATATGGTGGCAGCTAGGAGCGGTGAAAGTCATATGGTGGCAGCTAGGGGTGATAAGTCATATGGTGGCAGCTAGGAGCGGTGAAAGTCATATGGTGGCAGCTAGGAGCGGTGAAAGTCATATGGTGGCAGCTAGGAGCGGTGAAAGTCATATGGTGGCAGCTAGGAACGGGTGATAAGTCATATGGTGGCAGCTAGGAGCGGTGAAAGTCATATGGTGGCAGCTAGGGGTGATAAGTCATATGGTGGCAGCTAGGAGCGGTGAAAGTCATATGGTGGCAGCTAGGAGCGGTGAAAGTCATATGGTGGCAGCTAGGGGTGATGAAAGTCATATGGTGGCAGCTAGGAATGGGTGATAAGTCATATGGTGGCAGCTAGGAGCGGTGATAAGTCATATGGTGGCAGCTAGGAGCGGTGAAAGTCATATGGTGGCAGCTAGGAGCGGTGAAAGTCATATGGTGGCAGCTAGGGGTGATAAGTCATATGGTGGCAGCTAGGAGCGGTGAAAGTCATATGGTGGCAGCTAGGAGCGGTGAAAGTCATATGGTGGCAGCTAGGAACGGGTGATAAGTCATATGGTGGCAGCTAGGAGCGGTGAAAGTCATATGGTGGCAGCTAGGGGTGATAAGTCATATGGTGGCAGCTAGGAGCGGTGAAAGTCATATGGTGGCAGCTAGGAGCGGTGAAAGTCATATGGTGGCAGCTAGGGGTGATAAGTCATATGGTGGCAGCTAGGAGCGGTGAAAGTCATATGGTGGCAGCTAGGGGTGATGAAAGTCATATGGTGGCAGCTAGGAATGGGTGATAAGTCATATGGTGGCAGCTAGAGGTGATGAAAGTCATATGGTGGCAGAGCATATGGTACACGATGCAGTGCCGCTGCTGTCTATGACATTCCAGCAGGTGTGAGGGAACATAAGGCAGCTCAGTGAGACTCAGTCATATCTGACCGCCGTACTGTCCTGCTTTTAATGTCAACCATATATGGTACTGTTACTGGAGGCCCCTTTAGCTCTCTCTCTCTTGTCTCTCTTTTCATCTCTCTCTCACACACACCCCCAGTGTCAGAATCTCCCAGTTAATATCTATAACCCTGTGATATATATATATATTTATTTTATTTAGCCAATAACATCGATTTGAGTCACGTTGCCGGCCCGGCACACTGTTGTGTAGGATTAAGAAATGGTCTCCGTAATTGGATGATTGGTGCTGGCCTGTCTGTCATGGTGTGTTGGAGTGCTGCTTGCTGATGGAATACTGAACATACAGTATCTTCATTTAGGGTTTGGCTCAGCATATGTTGAACACTGAAAGGTGAATAGCACCTGAAGACCCAAACATGTCGAGTGACAAATGCGTCTGCGTTTACATGTAGACTGGGTGTATTGAGAAACCTGGTTGAAGACTGGGTGTCTGGAGTCTGGAGTTTTATTGGCTGACGTGTTCTCTCATAGGTGTGTTTTCTGTCTGTGCAAGAAGATGTCTGAGGAAAATACTGCAACAAAATGAGGTATCCACTCTCCTATCCATACCACCAACACTTTGATCATTTATGATGTGTGATCCAATAGAGTATGACGGTATGAGTCATAATACCCATAAAACCTGGAGGTCAAACAGGGAAATTATTTTTCCACCATTTTTTTTCCCCATAGGGGATTTTAGAAACACTTAATATAAGGTCTGTGTTTCGGGTGCTGTGTTGCTGCCTCTCGCTGCGCCGGGTACTGTGTTGTTGCCTCTCGCTGCGCCGGGTGCTGTGTTGTTGCCTCTCGCCACGCCGGGTGCTGTGTTGTTGCCTCTCGCCGGGTGCTGTGTTGTTGCCTCTCGCTGCGCCGGGTGCTGTGTTGTTGCCTCTCGCCACGCCGGGTGCTGTGTTGTTGCCTCTTGCCGGGTGCTGTGTTGTTGCCTCTCGCCGGGTGCTGTGTTGTTGCCTCTTGCCGGGTGCTGTGTTGTTGCCTCTCGCCGGGTGCTGTGTTGTTGCCTCTCGCCACGCCGGGTGCTGTGTTGTTGCCTCTCGCCGGGTGCTGTGTTGTTGCCTCTCGCTGCGCCGGGTGCTGTGTTGTTGCCTCTCGCCACGCCGGGTGCTGTGTTGTTGCCTCTTGCCGGGTGCTGTGTTGTTGCCTCTCGCCGGGTGCTGTGTTGTTGCCTCTTGCCGGGTGCTGTGTTGTTGCCTCTCGCCGGGTGCTGTGTTGTTGCCTCTCGCCGGGTGCTGTGTTGTTGCCTCTCGCCGGGTGCTGTGTTGTTGCCTCTCGCCGGGTGCTGTGTTGTTGCCTCTCGCCGGGTGCTGTGTTGTTGCCTCTCGCCGGGTGCTGTGTTGTTGCCTCTCGCCGGGTGCTGTGTTGTTGCCTCTTGCCGGGTGCTGTGTTGTTGCCTCTCGCCGGGTGCTGTGTTGTTGCCTCTCGCCGGGTGCTGTGTTGTTGCCTCTCGCCGGGTGCTGTGTTGTTGCCTCTCGCCTGGTATTGTGTTGTTGCCTCTCGCCTGGTATTGTGTTGTTGCCTCTCGCCGGGTGCTGTGTTGTTGCCTCTCGCCGGGTGCTGTGTTGTTGCCTCTCGCCGGGTGCTGTGTTGTTGCCTCTCGCCGGGTGCTGTGTTGTTGCCTCTCGCCGGGTGCTGTGTTGTTGCCTCTCGCCTGGTATTGTGTTGTTGCCTCTCGCCGGGTGCTGTGTTGTTGCCTCTCGCCTGGTATTGTGTTGTTGCCTCTCGCCGGGTGCTGTGTTGTTGCCTCTCGCCGGGTGCTGTGTTGTTGCCTCCCGCCGGGTGCTGTGTTGTTGCCTCTCGCCGGGTGCTGTGTTGTTGCCTCTCGCCGGGTGCTGTGTTGTTGCCTCTCGCCGGGTGCTGTGTTGTTGCCTCTCGCCGGGTGCTGTGTTGTTGCCTCTCGCCGGGTGCTGTGTTGTTGCCTCTCGCCGGGTGCTGTGTTGTTGCCTCTCGCCGGGTGCTGTGTTGTTGCCTCGCGCCGGGTGCTGTGTTGTTGCCTCCCGCCAGGTGCTGTGTTGTTGCCTCTCGCCGGGTGCTGTGTTGTTGCCTCTCGCCGGGTGCTGTGTTGTTGCCTCCCGCCAGGTGCTGTGTTGTTGCCTCCCGCCAGGTGCTGTGTTGATGCCTCTCGCCGCGCTGGGTGCTGTGTTGATGCATCCCGCCGAGTGCACTGTGCAGATTCGTGTTTGGTATCATCATTACTCAAACATGTATATTAATCTGTTCTATTCATGGATTTACTTTGAAGACTTTGACAGTGTTGAAGGGAAATGAACCATTTTAATATCATATTGTACTGTAATATTCACATTATTTAGGTCATGTATTCCTTGAGGCTAGGGCTAATGTTCTTTTGTTGATTTAAAAAAAGGTTAAAGGTTAGGGTTAAGGCAATGTTGACTATGGTGTTAGTAGGTACTTAGTAGACATTTGCTGAGATGGAATGCATTGCTATATTCAACAGACCACTTCTCCACAGTAATGTTTCCTGTTATAATAAAGATATGTTCTGTTATGTCAGTTTATTTTAGTTAGTCATGTTGCATTGGCCTCTGAACTAGTTGTTCAAACTCCAAAATAGAATCACTGTCTTATCCAATAGACTCTGCTGATTCAAGCAGTAGTGTCACGTAATCTCTGTGTAAAACCTGCCAGTTACCATTGTTCTGTTTCTTTGTAGTCTCAGGGTAACATGTTTGGAATTTGAACCCAGTATGTGAGGGTTGGCTTGGTTTAGTTCTTCTATATTCTTCACCACATTTACATCGCCTTTCGCTCCAATAGACTCAGTGTAGAAAGTGCCGGGATGTCTTACAATGGGAGGAAATGACCTCATAGTTAATCATGGTTCTGTGTGACTCACAAACGGCAACTTATTCCCGAATGGCACTACTTTTGACACAGTAGGGAATAGGGTGCCATTTAGGATTCAGCCTATGACTGGACTGTGGTTTGAGCCGGGCCAGCATAGAGCCCCCTCAGGCTGGGTGACCTAGCCCCCCTACCACCGTCCTCCCACACACACACACATCGCCGCCCCCCCCGCTGATGCGTAGACTCTACCCTCACAAGGTCAGGGCCTGGGTGTCGGCCGGCTAGAGCCTTCTACAATGATGTATTGTAAGTGTTGGATAGGGGGAGGTTGGGGGATTCCCTGTGGAATCTATTGTCACTTCAGCAGCCCTGGATGATGAATGAGATGTTTATGCAGGGGTGTTATAGGGGGTATTGATGAAAACCGGACTAGGTTAAAGCTGGAATCCTTCATAGTGAAACATCCACGTCTGTTTGGGATATTACAAAAACAAAGAAGCTACTGCAAACAATCAAGACCTCCTCCTCCCCCCCACATCATTGCACAACCGTTAGAAGTGAACAATGTGTACTGTGCGACGCTCGTCCGCAACATAAGCAAGAAAGGTGGTGGAGCGGCCGGTGGCGCTGTTTCCCCCCTACTGCAGATCTTTATAGTGGGGTTCTAATAGACCTGGCTAGATATAATCACAGTAGGCTGAAGGTGCTCCTAGACACTGATCTTGGGTCAGTTTAGCATTTTCCCAACTTATGGTTAAGGTTAGTATAGACGATTTAATTAGTCACATGCACAGGATTGTGGGAAGGGAATCTGATCCTAGATCTGTAGCTGAGCTATAAACAAGACGGAGTAGTAACGTACAAGCCAGTGTTAGTGGGTGTGTTGTGGCTCTCTGACCAACCACAGCAGAATGGCCCCTCTAGAACCTTGACCAACACTGGTGCCATCTGGCCTCCTTATTCTCCTCGGGGTCCAGGAGTCGATGGCCGGGCAGGAAGACAGGCTGTGTGTCTAGCCTTATTACATCCATCCTTACATGCTGACCAGACCGCTCGCGCCATCGTGCGCATGATGATTTTGTCCACCCGCACCAGACACGATCAGGACACACAGGTTGAAATATGAAAAGTAACAACGTCACCTATGGGCACACACCCACCGTCGCTGGACCAGACAGGACTGGCAAAAAGTGCTCTTCACTGACGAGTTGCAGTTTTGTCTCACCAGGAGTGATGGTCGGTTTCGCGTTTAGCGTCGAAGGAATGAGTGTTACACCGAGGCCTGTACTCCGAAGCGGGATCGATTTGGAGGTGGAGGGTCTGTCATGTTCTGGGGCGGTGTGTCACAGCATCATCGAACTGAGCTTGTTGTCATTGCAAGCAATCTCAATGCTGTATGTTACAGGGAAGACATCCTCCTCCCTCATGTGGTACCCTTCCTGCAGGCTCATCCTGACATGACCCTCCAGCATGACAGTGCCACCATGTACAGAACGAGCAGTATGGCTGATTTCCTGCAAGTCAGGAACGTCAGTGTTCTGCCATGGCCAGCGAAGAGCCCGGATCTCAATCCCATTAAGCACGTTTGGGACCTGTTGGATCGGAGGGTGAGGGCTAGAGCCATTTCCCCCCAGAAAGAGGGGGGAAGAGTGGGGTAACATCTCACAGCAAGAACTGGCAAGTCTGGTGTTTTTTGCTGACTTTGTGTACATTTATTTTGTAACGAGCGGTGTGGTCAGCATGTTAGAGTTCATTGTTATCATGACGGGCATCGCCTGCTCACCAGAGAGGCTGCAAGCTTCATGGCCATGTTTACTTACTGTCCACTATTACCCATATTTACCATGGACTGGCCTTATTACTGACTCCTCCTTAGACTATAAACGTGTGTGTCAGGATTTACGTTGGCTGGTAATAGCTGATAAATAAAATTGGCACCGCGCCAATTGTCCAGGAGAAGAAACGATCCCATTGGTCTTTATTTTATTCATTGTTGGAAACATCAGTCAATGAAAGTACGTTTGACTGGTCATGTTAATCGGTCTATAGGTTAATTTGCATAATTTCATGGAATTAAATTGGCGTGTGTGTATAGTATATTTGTTATGTATGTTATCATTTGTACAGCGTACAGATACAGAGTGGAAAATTTGTCAGACAGTCGAGAGCTGCTGCTTCAGCATCTTGTGGTGCTTTCAAGACAGCTGGGAACTCTGGAAAAATACGAGGTTAAATCATGACGTTAGTGATCTTCAGGTCGGAAAGTCGGAGCTCAAGAAAGAGGCCCGAGTTGGATGACCGTTCAAAACTAATTTTCCCAGTCGGAGCTGTTCTTTTTCACAGTTTCCAGTTGTCTTGAATGCACTGAAGTCGGAAGTCCAGTTGTTTTGAACGCAGCATCACACACCACTTTGCAACGAGCTGGAGGCAGAATGCATTTTAAAAACATATACTTAATTGTTTGAAACCTGGATGTTTTAATACATAAGATGAGGCCTTACCTTGCTTCAAAGTAGCCTATGAGATATCCCATCTTTCTAAATTTCTAACGGATATTTCTATCTCTGTCACGTGAAACCGCTCGTACGTGCAGTACCCTTTTGCCAACAGTGTTTTCCCGCTAATTTCCTAATGAACATTCACGCGTAGCTTCCTGCCTTGTGTGCATTGCTGTGCTTATAATGTGAAGAAATTATAGTTGGTCAACATTATAAGCCAAAGTTTCTGATCTGTTACATCAGACTAATTACTTTTTAAACGTGTTTTATTTATTTAGTCTTGGCCTACTGGTTGTATGAATTTGGGATCTATCGTCCCACAACTGGACCAGAGTGTTTGGAATAATCTATTTCTTTCTCGACGAGCTGACCAATAGAATAGGTAGCCTAAACTTTTTAATTTTTTTTTTTACTATAGTTGACATAGTCTGGTGATTTTGCTGTTTGTTACTCATCTTGTGGGCTGAGGAAAAGTAAATGTAGACAACTATTCTAAGTTCAAAGTGCACATCAGAATTTGGTAAGAAGGACTGCACATCGTTGCATCCTCGACTTTCATGTTCTGTTCATATGAATTACCATATTCTAAATGTGATTTCTGTCATTCTGAGCACCGTGGGTGGACGCCCTAATCAGGTTAAGCACCTACTGCATTTACAGTAACAGTCCAAAGTTTGGAGATACCTACTTAAGGGTTTTTTTCTTTATTGTTACTATTTTCTACATTGTACAATAATAGCGATGACATCAAAACTATATGAAATAACACATGGAATCAACAATGGTTACTATAGTAACCAAAAAAGTACTAAACCAATCAAAATGTGTCATATTGTTGATTCATCAAAGTAGCCAGTCTTTGCCTTGACAGCTTTGCACACAATTGTCATTCTCTCAACCAGCTTCACCTGGAATGCTTTTCCAACAGTCATATGCTGAGCACTTGTTGGCTGCTTTTCCTTCACTCTGCGGTCCAACTCATCCCAAACCATCTCAATTGGGTTAAGTTCGGGTGATTGTGGAGGCCAGGTCATCTGATGCAGCAATTCATCACTCTCCGTTTTGGTCAAATAGCCCTTACACAGCCTGGAGGTGTGTTGGGTCATTGTTAGGGATGTGTACCGAAACCAGGTATTAAATGGGCCCCAGGGCAACATTTCAGAAATTCAATCACCCATTTAAAGATTTTGCTACTTTTTGTTAAAGTTGCATTTACAATGAACCAATCCACTCCTCCCTCTAATACCGCTGGTCCAAGCCAAAGACCAGCCCACAGCCCCTTCACGCTGGCAGCTAGTGGGAGGATGACTGAGGAGAGGGGGAATGAGTGCCACCTAGCCGTCTCCAAATTCATAGTGAAAGGCCTACACCCCTTTGCAACAGTGGAGTCCAAGGGCTTTGGGTAACAGTCTGTCAATATGTATTGAGTTGTATTCATGTTTAGGATATAGTGGTATAAAAGGGTTGTATGTTAGTCCCATCACTCCACAACACATAACAACACAAACATTCAATAATGATAATTCAACACATGAAAACTATATATTTTTTTACTGTAGGGAGATGAGCAAGGCACTCAACCCCAAATATACCCCTCCCTCCAGGAGTTACTTCCTACCTGGTATGGTGCAGAAAATATCAATGTGATCACTGAGCTGAAGGAGGTGCCAAAGCTGGCCATCTCATCAGATGGGTAAACCAGCCTCTGTTAAGACCACTATCTCACTGTTACAGTGCCCTACACAAGCCAGGGCAGTGTTAAACAGAAGGTCCTCCACACCAGGGCAGTGTTAAACAGAAGGTCCTCCACACCAGGACAGTGTAAAACAGAAGGTCATCCACACCAGGACAGTGTGCAACAGAAGGTCATCCACACCAGGACAGTGTTAAACAGAAGGTCATCCACACCAGGACAGTGTTAAACAGAAGGTCCTCCACACCAGGACAGTGTACAACAGAAGGTCATCCACACCAGGACAGTGTTAAACAGAAGGTCATCCACACCAGGACAGTGTTAAACAGAAGGTCCTCCACACCAGGACAGTGTTAAACAGAAGGTCATCCACACCAGGACAGTGTTAAACAGAAGGTCATCCACACCAGGACAGTGTAAAACAGAAGGTCATCCACACCAGGACAGTGTACAATAGAAGGTCATCCACACCAGGACAGTGTTAAACCTAAGGTCCTCCACACCAGGACAGTGTTAAACAGAAGGTCATCCACACCAGGACAGTGTTAAACAGAAGGTCATCCACACCAGGACAGTGTTACACAGAAGGTCCTCCACACCAGGACAGTGTACAACAGAAGGTCATCCACACCAGGACAGTGTTAAACCTAAGGTCCTCCACACCAGGACAGTGTTAAACAGAAGGTCATCCACACCAGGACAGTGTTAAACAGAAGGTCATTCACACCAGGACAGTGTTAAACAGAAGGTCCTCCACACCAGGACAGTGTACAACAGAAGGTCATCCACACCAGGACAGTGTTAAACAGAAGGTAATCCACACCAGGACAGTGTTAAACAGAAGGTCATCCACACCAGGACAGTGTAAAACAGAAGGTCCTCCACACCAGGACAGTGTTAAACAGAAGGTCCTCCACACCAGGACAGTGTACAACAGAAGGTCATCCACACCAGGACAGTGTACAACAGAAGGTCATCCACACCAGGACAGTGTTAAACAGAAGGTCATCCACACCAGGACAGTGTTAAACAGAAGGTCCTCCACACCAGGACAGTGTACAACAGAAGGTCATCCACACCAGGGCAGTGTTAAACAGAAGGTCATCCACACCAGGACAGTGTTAAACAGAAGGTCCTCCACACCAGGACAGTGTACAACAGAAGGTCATCCACACCAGGACAGTGTTAAACAGAAGGTCCTCCACACCAGGACAGTGTACAACAGAAGGTCATCCACACCAGGACAGTGTTAAACAGAAGGTCATCCACACCAGGGCAGTGTACAACAGAAGGTCATCCACACCAGGACAGTGTACAACAGAAGGTCATCCACACCAGGACAGTGTTAAACAGAAGGTCATCCACACCAGGACAGTGTTAAACAGAAGGTCATCCACACCAGGACAGTGTACAACAGAAGGTCATCCACACCAGGACAGTGTACAACATAAGGTCATCCACACCAGGGCAGTGTTAAACAGAAGGTCATCCACACCAGGACAGTGTTAAACAGAAGGTCATCCACACCAGGACAGTGTTAAACAGAAGGTCCTCCACACCAGGACAGTGTACAACAGAAGGTCATCCACACCAGGACAGTGTTAAACAGAAGGTCATCCACACCAGGACAGTGTACAACAGAAGGTCCTCCACACCAGGACAGTGTTAAACAGAAGGTCCTCCACACCAGGACAGTGTACAACAGAAGGTCATCCACACCAGGACAGTGTAAAACAGAAGGTCATCCACACCAGGACAGTGTTAAACAGAAGGTCCTCCACACCAGGGCAGTGTACAACAGAAGGTCATCCACACCAGGACAGTGTTAAACAGAAGGTCCTCCACACCAGGGCAGTGTACAACAGAAGGTCATCCACACCAGGACAGTGTACAACAGAAGGTCATCCACACCAGGACAGTGTTAAACAGAAGGTAATCCACACCAGGACAGTGTACAACAGAAGGTCATCCACACCAGGACAGTGTTAAACAGAAGGTCCTCCACACCAGGACAGTGTACAACAGAAGGTCATCCACACCAGGACAGTGTTAAACAGAAGGTCATCCACACCAGGACAGTGTTAAACAGAAGGTCATCCACACCAGGACAGTGTACAACAGAAGGTCCTCCACACCAGGACAGTGTTAAACAGAAGGTCATCCACACCAGGACAGTGTACAACAGAAGGTCCTCCACACCAGGACAGTGTTAAACAGAAGGTCATCCACACCAGGACAGTGTACAACAGAAGGTCATCCACACCAGGACAGTGTACAACAGAAGGTCATCCACACCAGGACAGTGTTAAACAGAAGGTCATCCACACCAGGACAGTGTTAAACAGAAGGTCATCCACACCAGGACAGTGTTAAACAGAAGGTCATCTACACCAGGACAGTGTTAAACAGAAGGTCATCCACACCAGGACAGTGTTAAACAGAAGGTCATCCACACCAGGACAGTGTACAACAGAAGGTCATCCACACCAGGACAGTGTACAACATAAGGTCATCCACACCAGGGCAGTGTTAAACAGAAGGTCATCCACACCAGGACAGTGTACAACAGAAGGTCATCCACACCAGGACAGTGTACAACAGAAGGTCATCCACACCAGGACAGTGTACAACAGAAGGTCCTCCACACCAGGACAGTGTACAACAGAAGGTCATCCACACCAGGACAGTGTACAACAGAAGGTCATCCACACCAGGACAGTGTACAACAGAAGGTCATCCACACCAGGACAGTGTACAACAGAAGGTCATCCACACCAGGACAGTGTACAACAGAATGTCCTCCACACCAGGACAGTGTACAACAGAAGGTCATCCACACCAGGACAGTGTTAAACAGAAGGTCATCCACACCAGGACAGTGTTAAACAGAAGGTCATCCACACCAGGACAGTGTTAAACAGAAGGTCATCCACACCAGGACAGTGTACAACAGAAGGTCATCCACACCAGGACAGTGTTAAACATAAGGTCATCCACACCAGGACAGTGTTAAACAGAAGGTCATCCACACCAGGACAGTGTACAACAGAAGGTCATCCACACCAGGACAGTGTACAACAGAAGGTCATCCACACCAGGACAGTGTACAACAGAAGGTCATCCACACCAGGACAGTGTACAACAGAAGGTAATCCACACCAGGACAGTGTTAAACAGAAGGTCATCCAGGACAGTGTTAAACAGAAGGCCATCCACACCAGGACAGTGTACAACAGAAGGTCCTCCACACCAGGACAGTGTACAACAGAAGGTCATCCACACCAGGACAGTGTACAACAGAAGGTCATCCACACCAGGACAGTGTACAACAGAAGGTCCTCCACACCAGGACAGTGTACAACAGAAGGTCATCCACACCAGGACAGTGTACAACAGAAGGTCCTCCACACCAGGACAGTGTACAACATAAGGTCCTCCACACCAGGACATTGTACAACAGAAGGTCATCCACACCAGGACAGTGTACAGCAGAAGGTCATCCACACCAGGACAGTGTACAACAGAAGGTCCTCCACACCAGGGCAGTGTACAACAGAAGGTCATCCACACCAGGACAGTGTACAACAGAAGGTCATCCACACCAGGACAGTGTACAACAGAAGGTCCTCCACACCAGGACAGTGTTAAACAGAAGGTCATCCACACCAGGACAGTGTACAATAGAAGGTCATCCACACCAGGACAGTGTTAAACAGAAGGTCATCCACACCAGGACAGTGTACAACAGAAGGTCATCCACACCAGGACAGTGTACAACAGAAGGTCATCCACACCAGGACAGTGTTAAACAGAAGGTAATCCACACCAGGACAGTGTACAACAGAAGGTCATCCACACCAGGACAGTGTACAACAGAAGGTCATCCACACCAGGACAGTGTACAACAGAAGGTCATCCACACCAGGACAGTGTACAACAGAAGGTCATCCACACCAGGACAGTGTTAAACAGAAGGTCATCCACACCAGGACAGTGTACAACAGAAGGTCATCCACACCAGGACAGTGTTAAACAGAAGGTCCTCCACACCAGGACAGTGTACAACAGAAGGTCATCCACACCAGGACAGTGTTCAACAGAAGGTCATCCACACCAGGACAGTGTACAACAGAAGGTCATCCACACCAGGACAGTGTTAAACAGAAGGTCCTCCACACCAGGACAGTGTTAAACAGAAGGTCCTCCACACCAGGACAGTGTACAACAGAAGGTCATCCACACCAGGACAGTGTTCAACAGAAGGTCATCCACACCAGGACAGTGTAAAACAGAAGGTCATCCACACCAGGACAGTGTTAAACAGAAGGTCATCCACACCAGGACAGTGTACAACAGAAGGTCATCCACACCAGGACAGTGTACAACAGAAGGTCATCCACACCAGGACAGTGTACAACAGAAGGTCATCCACACCAGGACAGTGTACAACAGAAGGTCATCCACACCAGGACAGTGTACAACAGAAGGTCATCCACACAAGGACAGTGTACAACAGAAGGTCCTCCACACCAGGACAGTGTACAACAGAAGGTCATCCACACCAGGACAGTGTACAACAGAAGGTCATCCACACCAGGACAGTGTTAAACAGAAGGTCCTCCACACCAGGACAGTGTTAAACAGAAGGTCCTCCACACCAGGACAGTGTACAACAGAAGGTCCTCCACACCAGGACAGTGTTAAACAGAAGGTCATCCACACCAGGACAGTGTACAACAGAAGGTCATCCACACCAGGACAGTGTTACACAGAAGGTCCTCCACACCAGGACAGTGTTAAACAGAAGGTCATCCACACCAGGACAGTGTTAAACAGAAGGTCCTCCACACCAGGACAGTGTTAAACAGAAGGTCCTCCACACCAGGACAGTGTACAACAGAAGGTCCTCCACACCAGGACAGTGTACAACAGAAGGTCCTCCACACCAGGACAGTGTTAAACAGAAGGTCATCCACACCAGGACAGTGTACAACAGAAGGTCATCCACACCAGGACAGTGTTAAACAGAAGGTCCTCCACACCAGGACAGTGTACAACAGAAGGTCATCCACACCAGGACAGTGTTAAACAGAAGGTCATCCACACCAGGACAGTGTACAACAGAAGGTCCTCCACACCAGGACAGTGTTAAACAGAAGGTCATTCACACCAGGACAGTGTACAACAGAAGGTCATCCACACCAGGACAGTGTTACACAGAAGGTCCTCCACACCAGGACAGTGTTAAACAGAAGGTCATCCACACCAGGACAGTGTTAAACAGAAGGTCCTCCACACCAGGACAGTGTTAAACAGAAGGTCCTCCACACCAGGACAGTGTACAACAGAAGGTCCTCCACACCAGGACAGTGTACAACAGAAGGTCATCCACACCAGGACAGTGTACAACAGAAGGTCATCCACACCAGGACAGTGTACAACAGAAGGTCATCCACACCAGGACAGTGTACAACAGAAGGTTCTCCACACCAGGACAGTGTACAACAGAAGGTCATCCACACCAGGACAGTGTACAACAGAAGGTCATCCACACCAGGACAGTGTTAAACAGAAGGTCCTCCACACCAGGACAGTGTACAACAGAAGGTCATCCACACCAGGACAGTGTTAAACAGAAGGTCATCCACACCAGGACAGTGTACAACAGAAGGTCCTCCACACCAGGACAGTGTTAAACAGAAGGTCATTCACACCAGGACAGTGTACAACAGAAGGTCATCCACACCAGGACAGTGTTACACAGAAGGTCCTCCACACCAGGACAGTGTTAAACAGAAGGTCATCCACACCAGGACAGTGTTAAACAGAAGGTCCTCCACACCAGGACAGTGTTAAACAGAAGGTCCTCCACACCAGGACAGTGTACAACAGAAGGTCCTCCACACCAGGACAGTGTACAACAGAAGGTCCTCCACACCAGGACAGTGTTAAACAGAAGGTCATCCACACCAGGACAGTGTACAACAGAAGGTCATCCACACCAGGACAGTGTTAAACAGAAGGTCCTCCACACCAGGACAGTGTACAACAGAAGGTCATCCACACCAGGACAGTGTTAAACAGAAGGTCATCCACACCAGGACAGTGTACAACAGAAGGTCCTCCACACCAGGACAGTGTTAAACAGAAGGTCATTCACACCAGGACAGTGTACAACAGAAGGTCATCCACACCAGGACAGTGTTACACAGAAGGTCCTCCACACCAGGACAGTGTTAAACAGAAGGTCATCCACACCAGGACAGTGTTAAACAGAAGGTCCTCCACACCAGGACAGTGTTAAACAGAAGGTCCTCCACACCAGGACAGTGTACAACAGAAGGTCCTCCACACCAGGACAGTGTACAACAGAAGGTCATCCACACCAGGACAGTGTACAACAGAAGGTCATCCACACCAGGACAGTGTACAACAGAAGGTCATCCACACCAGGACAGTGTACAACAGAAGGTTCTCCACACCAGGACAGTGTACAACAGAAGGTCATCCACACCAGGACAGTGTTAAACAGAAGGTCCTCCACACCAGGACAGTGTTAAACAGAAGGTCATCCACACCAGGACAGTGTACAATAGAAGGTCCTCCACACCAGGACAGTGTACAACAGAAGGTCATCCACACCAGGACAGTGTTAAACAGAAGGTCCTCCACACCAGGACAGTGTACAACAGAAGGTCCTCCACACCAGGACAGTGTACAACAGAAGGTCATCCACACCAGGACAGTGTTAAACAGAAGGTCCTCCACACCAGGACAGTGTTACACAGAAGGTCATCCACACCAGGACAGTGTTAAACAGAAGGTCCTCCACACCAGGACAGTGTTAAACAGAAGGTCCTCCACACCAGGACAGTGTACAACAGAAGGTCCTCCACACCAGGACAGTGTACAACAGAAGGTCCTCCACACCAGGACAGTGTACAACAGAAGGTCATCCACACCAGGACAGTGTTAAACAGAAGGTCCTCCACACCAGGACAGTGTACAACAGAAGGTCATCCACACCAGGACAGTGTACAACAGAAGGTCCTCCACACCAGGACAGTGTACAACAGAAGGTCCTCCACACCAGGACAGTGTACAACAGAAGGTCCTCCACACCAGGACAGTGTACAACAGAAGGTCATCCACACCAGGACAGTGTACAACAGAAGGTCATCCACACCAGGACAGTGTTAAACAGAAGGTCCTCCACACCAGGACAGTGTTAAACAGAAGGTCCTCCACACCAGGACAGTGTTAAACAGAAGGTCCTCCACACCAGGACAGTGTACAACAGAAGGTCCTCCACACCAGGACAGTGTACAACAGAAGGTCATCCACACCAGGACAGTGTACAACAGAAGGTCATCCACACCAGGACAGTGTTAAACAGAAGGTCCTCCACACCAGGACAGTGTTAAACAGAAGGTCCTCCACACCAGGACAGTGTTAAACAGAAGGTCCTCCACACCAGGACAGTGTACAACAGAAGGTCATCCACACCAGGACAGTGTTAAACAGAAGGTCATCCACACCAGGACAGTGTTAAACAGAAGGTCCTCCACACCAGGACAGTGTACAACAGAAGGTCATCCACACCAGGACAGTGTACAACAGAAGGTCCTCCACACCAGGACAGTGTACAACAGAAGGTCATCCACACCAGGACAGTGTACAACAGAAGGTCCTCCACACCAAAAATATAAAAAAGAATCGATAAAACCGTTAAAGTACCAGATGGATAAGCAGTATCGGTAAAAGTAGTAATACTGTTAAAATCTTAACGATACCCATCCCTAGTCATTGTCCGGTTGGAAAACAAATGATAGTCCTACTAAAGGCAAACCAGATGGGATGGCATATCGCTGCAGAACGCTGTGGTAGCCATGCTGGTTAAGTGTGCCTTGAATTCTAAATAAATCACTGACAGTGTCACCAGCAAAGCACCACTTCTTCTTATTGGTGTCTTTTAGGAGTGGTTTCTTTGCAGCAATTTGACCATGAAGGCCTGATTCACACAGTCTCTTCTGAACAGTTGATGTTGAGATGTGTCTGTTACTTGAACTCTGAAGCATTTATTTGGGCTGCAATTTCTGAGGCTGGTAACTCTAATGAACTTGTCCTCTGCAACAGATGTAACTCTGGGTCTTCCTTTCCTGTGGCGAGAGCCAGCTTCATCATAGCGCTTGATGGTTTTTGCAAATGCACTTGAATAAACTTTAAAAGTTCTTGAAATTTTCCAGATTGACTGACCTTAATTTCTTAAAGTAATGATGGACTGTTGTTTCTCTTTGCTTATTTGAGCTGTTCTTGCCATATTATGGACTTGGTATTTTACCAAATAGGGTCATCTTCTGTATACCCCCCCTACCTTGTCACAACACAACTGATAGGCTCAAATGCATCAAGGAAAGAAATTCCACAAATTCACTTTTAACAAGGCACACCTGTTAATTGAAATGCATTGCAGGTGACTACCTCATGAAGCTGGTTGAGAGAATGCCAAGAGTGTGCAAAGCTGTCATCAAGGCAAATGGTGGCTACTTTGAATCTCAAATATATACACTTTTTTTTGGTTACTACATGATTCCATATGTGTTAGTTCATAGCTTTGATGTCACTATTATTATTTAGAAAATAGTAAAAATAAAGAAAAACCCTGGAAGGAGTAGGTGTCCAAACTTTTGACTGGTACTGTAGGTCTGGTACACAGCGTCAGCCGCTGATTACGCTGCACTGAGTCCATGCAGGGCCCAGTGTCAGCCCCTGATTACGCTGCACTGAGTCCATGCAGGGCACAGTGTCAGCCCCTGATTACGCTGCACTGAGTCCATGCAGGGCACAGTGTCAGCCCCTGGTTACACTGCACTGAGTCCATGCAGGGCCCAGTGTCAGCCACTGATTACGCTGCACTGAGTCCATGCAGGGCACAGTGTCAGCCACTGGTTACGCTGCACTGAGTCCATGCAGGGCACAGTGTCAGCCCCTGATTACGCTGCACTGAGTCCATGCACGGCACAGTGTCAGCCCCTGGTTACGCTGCACTGAGTCCATGCAGGGCCCAGTGTCAGCCACTGATTACGCTGCACTGAGTCCATGCACGGCACAGTGTCAGCCCCTGATTACGCTGCACTGAGTCCATGCAGGGCACAGTGTCAGCCACTGATTACGCTGCACTGAGTCCATGCAGGGCCCAGTGTCAGCCACTGGTTACGCTGCACTGAGTCTATGCAGGGCCCAGTGTCAGCCACTGATTACGCTGCACTGAGTCCATGGTTAAGCTGGTTAAGCTGCATTGAGTCACAGAAATGAGCAGAACAGAAACAATAGCCTAGCTCACATTCCGTGACCCCCATGTCTGTGCTCCCTGAGTCACTGTGGACTGAATGTGTCTGTCTACTGAAAAACACACCTGGGTTTTTTGCTCCATTTTTCGTGATAGATGTTAGAATTTTTAAAAGCTCAGTTAAGCTGGGTTAAATGCTCAGCAGTTATAAAGGAATGGAAAAGTGGGGCCCTAGTCTCAATCCATTCAAGAGTTACAACACAGGTACTGTACAGTATTCTTGCCCACAACCTTACGAACAACACCCACTTTTCAGTTAGAAAAATATGATGGCAGTGGAGAGTGAGACTGACTCCCCCACTGCCACAAACAGGGCTCTGTTCATTTACCAGGGAATAACTGCAAATTCCATCCTGGTCAAGCAAGGATGGGTTTATTTAATGCCTTCCTCTCTCTGCCAATTCCTAAAACAAAGGCGCTCATTGGAGTCTGCTAGGCTAATCAGATGATGTAAACTCTCTCGCTCTCTCAGATCTGGATATCAGCTAATGTTTTTCTGGAAAGGACTACCGAGTTCTCAGAAGGAGAAGAAAGGAGGGAGGAGGAGAAGGGAGGAGATGATTTTAAAAGAAAACATTTGGAAAACAGCCATTGCCATGATGTCACAACTACAACAGGCTCAGGGTGAAATGTTCCTTGGTACAGATCTAGGATCAGCTTCCCCTCTCACAATCCTAACCTTTACCGTTATTGGGGGAAATGTATTAAAACTGACCCAAGATAAGCATCTGTACACACAACGGGAGCAGTGATGGAGGCCGTCAATGCTGCTTCTTCCCCCGGCAGACAAGTCATTTAGTCGCCTGTTAGATCCTGGGATAGATTTGTGCTGCAGAACTGCTTGCTAGGTTGTTGTGGTCACATGCAAGTTGTGTTAGTCAGAGAACACAGCAACAGCCTCTTTAACACTATGACAGGCTCATCTGACGCATGGCATAGCCAGCGTGCCCCAGTGTTGACCCGCAGCAGTAGTAGTAGCAGGGGCATTCCTTTGGGTTCAGAGTGGCTCTCTGTCTGGACAGCCTCCCAACTGTCTGCCACAGTGTTCAGTCACATTCACTGGGGCTCTGGCTCTGTGTTCCTCTCCCTCTCTGCCGTCTCCTGCCGAAGATTAAAAGATACCCTCAACCTTGGCCACTAGTGGGCGCCATGAACACACACACACACACACAGACTGAGTTTTAATAGGAGATGAGCCATTGGCAGAGAGGCAGATTAGGGATCACTCCAATCAGAGAGGAAGATCAGGGATCACACCAATCAGAGAGGCAGATCAGGGATACCTCCAATCAGACAGGCAGATCAGGGATCACTCAAATCAGAGAGGCAGATCAGGGATCAATCTGAGAGGGAGGGGTCTGTCTCCTTCAGTCATTCAGGCTGACAAGACGTTAGGCTGTCTGTCTCCTTCAGGCTGACAAGACGTTAGGCTGTCTGTCTCCTTCAGGCTGACAAGACGTTAGGCTGTCTCTCTCCTTCAGGCTGACAAGACGTTAGGCTGTCTGTCTCCTTCAGGCTGACAAGACGTTAGGCTGTCTGTCTCTCTCCTTCAGGCTGACAAGACGTTAGGCTGTCTGTCTCCTTCAGGCTGACAAGACGTTAGACTGTCTGTCTCCTTCAGGCTGACAAGATGTTAGGCTGTCTGTCTCTCTACTTCAGGCTGACAAGATGTTAGGCTGTCTGTCTCTCTCCTTCAGGCTGACAAGATGTTAGGCTGTCTGTCTCTCTCCTTCAGGCTGACAAGATGTTAGGCTGTCTGTCTCCTTCAGGCTGACAAGACGTTAGGCTGTCTGTCTCCTTCAGGCTGACAAGACATTAGGCTGTCTGTCTGTCTCTCCTTCAGGCTGACAAGACGTTAGGCTGTCTGTCTCCTTCAGGCTGACAAGACGTTAGGCTGTCTGTCTGTCTCTCCTTCAGGCTGGCAAGATGTTAGGCTGTCTGTCTGTCTCTCCTTCAGGCTGGCAAGACGTTAGGCTGTCTGTCTGTCTCTCCTTCAGGCTGACAAGACGTTAGGCTGTCTCTCCTTCAGGCTGACAAGATGTTAGACTGTATATATAGGAAGTAAACTATAGGAAGTAAACTCCGATTATTTTCAGCAAACTTAACGTGTAAACTTAACGTGTAAGTATTTGTATGAACATAAGATTCAACAACTGAGACATAAACTGAACAAGTTCCACAGACAAGTGACAAACAGAAATGGAATAATGTGTCCCTGAACAAAGGGGGGTCAAAATCAAAAGTAACAGTCAGTATCTGGTGTGGCCACCAGCTGCATTAAGTACTGCAGTGCATGTCCTCCTTATGGACTGCACCAGATTTGCCAGTTCTTGCTGTGAGATGTTACCCCACTCTTCCATCAAGGCACCTGCAAATTCCCGAACATTTCGGGGAAATGACCATAGCCCTTACCCTCCTATCCAACAGGTCCCAGACGTGCTCAATGGGATTGAGATCCGGGCTCTTCGCTGGCCAAGGCAGAACACTGACATTCCTGTCTTGCAGGAAATCATGCACAGAACGAGCAGTATGGCTGGTGGCATTGTCATGCTGGAGGGTCATGTCAGGATGAGCCTGCTGGAAGTGTACCACGTGGGAGGAGGATGTCTTCCCTGTAACGCACAGTGTTGATTGCCTGCAATGACAACAAGCTCAGTCCAATGATGCTGTGACACACCGCCCCAGACCATGACGGACCCTCCACCTCCAAATCAATCCCGCTTCAGAGTACAGACCTCGGTGTAACGCTCATTCCTTCGACGATAAATGCGAATCCAACCGTCAACCCGGTGAGACAAAACCGCAACTCGTCAGTGAAGACCACTTTTTGCCAGTCCTGTCTGGTCCAGTGACGGTGGGTTTGTACCCATAGGCGACGTTGTTGCCGGTGATGTCTGGTGAGGACCTGCCTTACAACAGGTCTAGAAGCCCTCAGTCCAGCCTCTCTCAGCCTATTGCGGACCGTCTGAGCACTGATGGAGGGATTGTGCGTTCCTGGTGTAACTCAGTTATTGCTGCCATCCTGTACCTGTCCCGCAGGTGTGATATTCGGATGTACCGATCCTGTGCATGTGTAGATACACGCGGTCTGCCACTGCGAGGATGATCAGCTGTCCGTCCTGTCTCCCTGTAGCGCTGTCTTAGGCGTCTCACAGTACGGACATTGCAATTTATTTCTGCAGTCCTCATGTCTCCTTGCCTAAGGCACATTCACACAGATGACCAGGGAGTCTGGGCATCTTTCTTTTGATGTTTTTCAGAGTCAGGCCTCTTTAGTGTCCTAGGTCATCTACAAGTCCATGCTAGGTAAAGCTCCGCCTTATCTCAGTTCACTGTTCACGATGGCAACACCCACCTGTAGCACGCGCTCCAGCAGGTGTATCTCACTGATCATCCCTAAAGCCAACACCTCATTTGGCCGCCTTTCGTTCCAGTACTCTGCTGCCTGTGACTGGAACGAACTACAAAAATCACTGAAGTTGGAGACTTTTATCTCCCTCACCAACTTCAAACATCTGCTATCTGAGCAGCTAACCGATCGCTGCAGCTGTACATAGTCTATCGGTAAATAGCCCACCCAATTTTACCTACCTCATCCCCATACTGTTTATATTTATTTACTTTTCTGCTCTTTTGCACACCAATATCTCTACCTGTACATGACCATCTGATCATTTATCACTCCAGTGTTAATCTGCATAATTGTAATTATTTGCCTACCTCATGCCTTTTGCACACAATGTATATAGACTTTATTAAAAAAATAAATAAAAAATCTACTGTGTTATTGACTTGTTAATTGTTTACTCCATGTGTAACTCTGTGTTGTCTGTTCACACTGCTATTTTGGCCAGGTCGCAGTTGCAAATGAGAACTTGTTCTCAACTAGCCTACCTGGTTAAATAAAGGTGAAATAAAAAATAAAATAAAATAGGAAGTATATGATGTTCAGATTGGTACTGTATATAGGAAGTATATGATGTTCAGACTGGTACTGTGTATAGGAAGTATATGATGTTCAGACTGGTACTGTGTATAGGAAGTATATGATGTTCTGACTGGTACTGTGTATAGGAAGTATATGATGTTCAGACTGGTACTGTGTATAGGAAGTATATGATGTTCAGATTGGTACTGTGTATAGGAAGTATATGATGTTCAGATTGGTACTGTGTATAGGAAAGCAGTTTCCCATTCATTCCTCAAAGAGAGCTTCCCCACGTTTGATCACACATCTTTGACTGCGTGTCTCCCTTTATGATATGATTTGAATGCAGACTGCGTGTCTCCCTTTATGATATGATTTGAAGCTTATGCTGCCAGTGGAGGGAGAAAAGTGTCATTCTGAGACTTGCAGCAAGCCATCATGATGCTTCTGCCTCCCTGTTTGACTTCCAAGGTAGCACCATTCACACAGCCAAGCACACACACACACACACACACACACACACACACACACACACAGCTGAGCAGCCAGCGCTCTGTGCTCGTGGACTCTTTGCGTTTGAAGTGGAAGTTGGAAGGTTTAGTCCCTGTCAGAAAGCAGCGTGAGTGTCTAACATCAAAGCTAGAGCCGCTTTCTCCGCTTAACACCAAACCCCTCTGCTGGCAGTGTGATAGTGGCGGGAGGGAGGGGAGGGGAGGGGAGGGAGGAGGGGAGGGCGGGGAGGGAGGAGGGGACGGAGGGGAGGGAGGGAGGGAGAAGGGGAGGGTGGGGAGGGAGGGAGGGAGGGCGGGGAGGGGAGGGAGGGGAGTGAAGGGAGGTAGGGAGGATATGCTCCCTCTGATATCTGCATTCTCACAGGAGCATACTGAGGAGAACTAACTGTGTTTTATGTGTGGGGTTTTTAGGTAACCAATCATCACAAGTTCCCTAGAAAAAAAGGCTTTGCATTACTTTTTATTATGAGCTGCAATTCTTAGCTGTTTTTTTTCTCCAACCTTTAACTAGGCAAGTCAGTTTAAGAACAAATTCTTATTTACATTGACGGTCTACCCCTGCAAAACCCTCCCCTAACCCGGACGACGCTGGGGCAATTGTGCGCCGCCCTATGGTACTCCCGATCACGGCCGGTTGTCGAACCAGGGTCTGTAGTGACGCCTCTATAGCACTGAGATGAAGTGCCTTAGACCGCAGCGCCACTCTGGAGCCTTGGAGGAGGAGTTTTTGCTGGTTTCCATTGTCTCACTTTTTTTTTAGTGTGTGAAATACTAGGAAAGCAGATGCAGGCGAGGGTATATTTGTTTTACGATGGGGTGAATGATGTCAGATGTGCCGTGTGGAGGTGTAAATGATTTTCCTCTGCTTACTTTAGAAACATTTCAACCGTAGCATGCAAGGTTTGGGGGGGGGGGGGGGGGGGGGGGATAGATGTTTCCTGTCAAGCATTTCCAAATTTAATTTTGAGAGAGTACACAAGGTGGTCATGTATTGGCACGTCTCGTGGTTAATGAAGTAATGTTGTTTCCATTATGAGTTCTGTCATATTATCTGTTTGCTTGACCCAAAACAGTATCTTTTTTTCTGTCTTGGGCTGTTGTTTCATTGGACACATCTTCACTGTATCCCAAATGGCAGCCTATTCTTGTCTGTATCCCAAATGGCAGCCTATTCCCTACATAGGGCACTACTTTTGACTGTAGACCTACGGGATATGTAACTAAGTAACTATATTAAAATCAATAACCTTGACAGATAATGAAACCATTGGCTTTCATGGACTTAATTGAGGTTTTTCACAAAAATCTAAGCAGATGAATCTTGTAGAAATTGCTTTAAATCTTTTACAGTAATGTTTCTAATTTATTCTGAATGTTAAACCACATTATGACTTGTTTGCCAGTGGAGTACAGTCGGTAATCCGTTTTAGGCCATTTTGGAAGGGTGGGGCAGTTTCCCCACGGTTTCCATTGATGCACGTACATAGTTTGCTCAAAGGTCAGGAAGTAGGGATGTTAACGGTTAACCGTTAATGGATTAGCAGCCGAAAATCCATTTGACCGGTCATTGCTTATTGGTCAATAGGTTAATTAGCATACTTTTGTGGAATTAAGTTGGCGCTCGTGTATTTCTGTTAGTCGTCATTAGGATTGCACATTTTGGGGAATATTCTGAGGTGGAAACTTTCTGTGGGAATTAATGGGAATATGGAAATTAACAGGCATATATGCAAATTCATATTAATACCATTTAAATGTAGATGTTTTTTTTGCATTTGATATATTTACCATATCATATGGAGACAGAAACATAAACCTTTTACCTTATCATGAGTATACATAACTACAAATGATTAAATCCTTCCAATAGAAATTAAAATAATAAATGTAGTTACGAATTGAACTTTAATTAAATGAGTTGACTCTTCACATGGGATGATTTCACTGGACATCAAAAGAAAGGGAATATTGAATGATCCATCACATCTCCCAAAAACATTTTCAACATACATCTGTAAAATGAAACTAGAAACTAAAGCTTTGGGTGTCTTCCATGTCTTCTCCCTGGACCTCCTCAATGTCCACCTCTTGAACATAAGACTCTGAGGCCTCATCTTCACTGTCACTTTCCAACCTTGTTGAGGATGGCTCGTTGTCAGGCTCAAAAAGCCACAAATTTGCCTGGATGGCCGCTAATTTTTCAACCCTTGTATTGGTCAGCCTATTGTGTGCTTTGGTGTGTGTGTGTTCCCAAACAAGGACCAGTTGCGCTCTGAGCTGGCTGATGTTGGTGAGATTTGGAGGATGATGGAGGCAACAGGGGAAAGAGATCCTCAGATCCACAAAGTCTCTGGCTGATGAGATATGTTTGCACGACTGCAATGTTGTATCTCCATCCCAAAGACCTTGCTTGGAAGTGTACTTCGCCAGACTGCCAAGAACCTTGCCCTCATCCAGGCCAAGGTGGCGAGACAAGTTAGTGATGACAAAATAGGCATTGTTGACCTCTTCACCAGACAGGATGCTCTTGTCAGCATACTTGGGGTCCAACATGTACACTGCAGTGTCTATGGGCTTCAGGCAGAAGTCTTCAGGCTTTTTGATACATTTCAGAACTGCAGTGTCCTCTGCTTAGAGCAACAGTGAAGTGGGCAGGGCAAGCAGAGTCTGAACATCAGACAGGATGGCATTGTTTCCCTCAATCAGTGCAATGGCTACTGCTATAGGTTTCAGGAGTTTCAGGCTGCTTACCACTCTCTCCCAAAATACATAATCCAGGAGGATCCTCTTGATGGGGCTGTCCATATCGGCAGACTGTGATATGGCCATTTCTTGGAGAGACTCCTTCCCATCCAGGTGACTGTCAAACATGATGACAACACCACCACAAAAGGATGTTTCTGGGCAGCTTCAATTTGGTACTCTTATTCTTCTCACTTTGCTTGGTGAGGTAAATTACTGCTATAACTTGATGACCCTTCACATACCTAACCATTTCCTTGGCTCTCTTGTAGAGTATATTGATTGTTTTCAGTGCAATGATGTCCTTGAGGAACAGAGTCGATGCATGAGCAGCACAGCCAATGGGTGTGATGTGAGGGTAGGACTCCTCCACTTTAGGCCAAGCAGCCTTCACGTTCGCAGCATTGTTTGTCACCAGTGCAAATACCTTCTGTGGTCCAAGGTAATTGATGACTGCCTTCAGCTCATCTGCAATGTAGAGACCGGTGTGCCTGTTGTCCCTTGTGTCTGTGCTCTTGAATACTAGTTGAGGGGTGGAGATGATGTAGTTAATTATTCCTTGCCCACGAACATTCGACCACCAATCAGAGATGATTGCAATACAGTCTGCTTTCTCTATGATTTGCTTGACCTTCACTTGAACTCTGTTGAACTCATCCAGCAAATGAGTAGATAAAGCATGTCTGGTTGGAGGGGTGAATGCTGGGCGAAGAACATTCAGAAATCTCTTCCAATACACATTGCCTGTTAGCATCAGAGGTGGACCAGTTGTATACTTAGCTCGAGCAAGACATTCATCAGCATTTCTCTGACTTCGTTCCTCCATTGAGTCCAAAAAACTTCTGATTCCAGGAGGACCATGAGCTGTTGCTATCGATAAGGTGTCTGATTCATCATTTTTACCTCGAATACAAGTAGAGGGACTTTTGTCAGAGGTTGCTTGTTGTGAGCACTGAGGGAACTTTATGCACTTGGCCAGATGATTCTGCATATTTTTTTGCATTCTTCACATATTATTTGGCACAGTATTATACACAGCTTTTCCCTCTACATTAGCTGCAGTGAAATGTCAGATAGTGCCCGTGACATTCTCCTGTAAAGATTAGAAAAAAACGAGTAAAAAAAACAAATACAATTCCATGTACAGATGAATAGTTAAGCAGTTAGATTAAACAACTCATTTGTAAGATAAATGTTTTAAAATGAAACATGTATGAAAACAGGTGAATTAACACTCCTCAGTTAGCAGGCTCAAGCAAGCTAAAACCCACATGGTAGCAAAAACTAACTAGCAGAAATTGTTAACAAGTTGGAAATTATTTAAACACACTTTGCCATAGGCTACTAGTTAACAGTTAAACAAAAAATAATGTATGTCATATAAAATATATTCACCCCACCCAGTATTGTAATCAAAACTTACCAGAAAGCATGTAGTCCTTGGCTCAGACAGTGTAGTAGTGTGGGCTCAATAGCATCTCATTAGTGTGCAATATATTGAGAATCAGCTGTGCATGTGATGGAAGTGTGACCTGCATATGTGATAGAAAAATAATCCCATGGAAAATTTCCCTGAAAAATTCTAAACATTTACGGGAAAGTTTCTCACCCTTTGCAACCCTAGTCGTCATGCATTTTTAAGTATCACGCGCACAGCATACAGAGTCAAATTTGAGGAGTGGAATAGCCTACCATATGTCAGGCTACTGGAATGAAGCCTGCTGTTGGAAGCCCTGTCATTGAGGAACAAATAGCAAGTCTAAATGCGATCGCGTGTTAAAAACGTTGGTGGCCACAAAGAAATAAGAGCTTTTTCAAATGTCTTCATCTCAGCTCGTAAAGCGCGCCTCCCATTCGCCATTCGGATGCATAGGCTATAGCCTGCCTACCATTGACTATCAGCACATCACCCACCACTGAGCTTGGGCAGTATAATTGTTTGAAACCTGAACGTTTTACTCTACTTCAAATGTCCTGCATGTCCTACCTCGATTCAAAGTAGCCTTGCAAAAATCCATCCATAGAAACATATAGGCAATTATTGTATAAAGACTTAAATCCATTCCTCATGCCATTAGTCTGCATTTCTCTCCTGTTCTATTGGTTTTTATATCATCTTTCTTTCATTGTCCAGAAGCCAAAGGCACAATCCTAGTCATATAAGCAAGCCATCATGGTAGTTGCTATTAGATTAGAATTTTCATCTCTGTTCTATGAAACCGCTCACATTAGGTTTGCTGTTTAGAACTGTGCTTTCCCCTAATTGCATTTCGGTTTAATGTTTGAAAATGATGTTATATTTTCTGCGTCATTACAGGAGTTTCATGTTCAATAATAGGTTATTGACTGTAAGACTGTAGGCTTGCTATTGTTGCATGTCTCCATTTAAGCTCTTAAAGAAACATTTCCGGTCCTTGTGTGCATGCATGGTATCAGAGAGGAAGAGGCGAAGCAAGAGGTATCACTTTCGCCAAAATAAGTCCAACGTGTTTATATGGGTTTATTTTGGGCCTAAGCTTGCCGCCTGTCTTTCCGCCTTTGGACGACTCCCATTGTTAGGGCGGAAACATAAGCATCTCGTCACTATATCTCTGATAGTATTTTCTGTTGGTTATGTCATTTTACTGTTTGGGAAATATGTAACAGTTTCTTGTCCAGTTAATTAGTCGGCAGCAAAATTGTCCGAAATTTGCACCCTCACCAGGAAGGCATCTTCCCCCAGCCAGCTCAGAGATAGAAGTCACAATCCAGCATGTGTCAGGTCTGCACACATGAACACGTCAGAGAGACGTTCTTTAGGTTAACTGATGATATGACTGGGTATCCAGACTCACTCGCACCCTGTTGCCAAATTCCATTGATTGATAGGTTTACTACACTCATTGTGTGCTCCCTCTCTGGCCTCCAGGTCACCAGGCTGTTCGTTATGGCGCACACCTGTCACCTGCGCGTCATCAGACTCACCTAGACTCCATTATCTCCCTGATTACCTTCCCTATATATGTCACTCCTTTTGTTTCCTTCCCCAGGCCTTCTGTTCCAGTGTCATATCTGTGTGTTGTTTGTGTTTCTCGTTTTGTATTTAGTTGCATTTGTTTATTATAACACTCACTCCCTGAACTTGCTTCCTGACTCTCAGTGCACTCGTTACACTCATGTAAAATGTCATTATTAATAATCACATTAACACAAGGACCACCATAGGCCAACGGCCACCAACGTTTGATTTTGTAAAAGTAAAAAATATACATAGAAAAAAACCTGTCCTGCTCTTTCCCTGACTTTTAAAAAATGTTTTTATTTTACTCCTCTTATTTGTCAGATTAAAAGAAAATAAATCACAAACAGAAGAGCCTTTGGACCTGTTTTTTTCACACATACTGTATTCCTAACTTAAAAACCTCTTAAAGGATCAGACCCTTTAAAAAAAATAAAAAAATTCACCTAAAATTACATACCCAAATCGAACTGTCTGTAGCTCAGGATCTGTGCAAGGTATGCATATACTTGATACCATTTGAAGTTTTTGGAAATGTGAAATTAGGAGAATATAACACATTAGATCTGGTAAAAGATAATACAAAGAAAAACTGTGTTTGAAATGCATCTTTGAAATGCAAGAGAAAGACCAAAATGTAATATTCCAGGTTAGGCGCAATTTAGATGTTGGCCACTAGATGGCAGCGGTGTATGTGCAAACTTTTAGACTGATTCAATGAACCATTGCTGTTCTGTTCAAAATGTTTTATCAAGACTGCCCAATATGCCTAATTGGTTTATTAATACATTTTCAAGTTCATAACTGTGCACTCTCCTCAAACAATAGCATGGTTTTCTTTCACTGTAATAGGAGAAATAATGACAAATGGATGAATGAGCAATAATTGTGCACCTTACTTCACAATTGAATTTAAATTAGGCCAAACTGAATGATGAGGGTGAAGAGGTTGATTTAATTTAGAACAACAATATTGTAAGAATGAGTTTGTTTTATGCCTATTTATCAGTGTTGGAGCTCATGTTAATAATTTGACTGGGCACGTTGCGGATTGATACCATTCTCTTTGACAAAGCTGTTACAGGACCTTTATTTGACATGGCAAGTCAGTTAAGAAGAAAATCTTATTTAAAATGACGGCCTACTCCGGCCAAACCCAGACGACGCTGGGCCAATTGTGCACTGCCCTATGGGACTCCCAATCATGGCTGGATGTGATACAGCCTGGATTCGAACCAGGCATCTTGCACTGAGATGCAGTGCCTTAGACCACTGCGCCACTCGGGAGCCTATTACTAATCACATTTATTGTAAGGGAAACAAAAACATGCTATGTGTTGCAGTAGGCCTTTAGAATAATGCAAAACATATCCTTGAATCTACAGTGCCTTGCGAAAGTATTCGGCCCCCTTGAACTTTGCGACCTTTTGCCACATTTCAGGCTTCAAACATAAAGATATAAAACTGTATTTTTTTGTGAAGAATCAACAACAAGTGGGACACAATCATGAAGTGGAACGACATTTATTGGATATTTCAAACTTTTTTAACAAATCAAAAACTGAAAAATTGGGCGTGCAAAATTATTCAGCCCCTTTACTTTCAGTGCAGCAAACTCTCTCCAGAAGTTCAGTGAGGATCTCTGAATGATCCAATGTTGACCTAAATGACTAATGATGATAAATACAATCCACCTGTGTGTAATCAAGTCTCCGTATAAATGCACCTGCACTGTGATCGTCTCAGAGGTCCGTTAAAAGCGCAGAGAGCATCATGAAGAACAAGGAACACACCAGGCAGGTCCGAGATACTGTTGTGAAGAAGTTTAAAGCCTGATTTGGATACAAAAAGATTTCCCAAGCTTTAAACATCCCAAGGAGCACTGTGCAAGCGATAATATTGAAATGGAAGGAGTATCAGACCACTGCAAATCTACCAAGACCTGGCCGTCCCTCTAAACTTTCAGCTCATACAAGGAGAAGACAAAACATAATGCAAAATCTACAATGGAATGGTTCAAAAATAAACATATCCAGGTGTTAGAATGGCCAAGTCAAAGTCCAGACCTGAATCCAATCGAGAATCTGTGGAAAGAACTGAAAACTGCTGTTCACAAATGCTCTCCATCCAACCTCACTGAGCTCGAGCTGTTTTGCAAGGAGGAATGGGAAAAAAATTCAGTCTCTCGATGTGCAAAACTGATAGAGACATACCCCAAGCGACTTACAGCTGTAATCGCAGCAAAAGGTGGCGCTACAAAGTATTAACTTAAGGGGGCTGAATAATTTTGCACGCCCAATTTTTTTGTTAAAAAAGTTTGAAATATCCAATAAATGTCGTTCCACTTCATGATTGTGTCCCACTTGTTGTTGATTCTTCACAAAAAAATACAGTTTTATATCTTTATGTTTGAAGCCTGAAATGTGGCAAAAGGTCGCAACGTTCAAGGGGGCCGAATACTTTCGCAAGGCACTGTATCCAACTTGATGAGCAGGAATTAGACGATGCCTGTCAGTCTGCACAGCCAGCCCATTGAAACTATACCAAAACTAATTTCACACATAAGAGTTAGCCTATAGACAAGATTACATTGACAATAATCTGATGAGTGACAATATTAGGGAAAGGAGCATCACTTTATCAAATCCTCCTTCAGAGTCACATGCAGGTAAAATCGTTTAGATTTCTATATAGTATCAGAAAGATCACATTCTGCTGTTTCTATGACCTTTGTCAGCTCTATTTTCAAATGTAACTTTTTCCAAGAATAACAGTGCTGTCCATGCATTCAGCACATGATCACTTGTGCGGCAGCATTGCTCTGGCTACTAAGCAAAAAACTAGTAACATAATAAACTTAACATTTTAAATATGCTATTCTGTCATCCATGGATGAATGGGTGACAGAAACCGGAATCATGTATAAACTGATAATGGTGCATGTGACTTCAGTGAAATTAATGATGAGGAGGTTCATTGAATTTGATTGATCTGAATGATAAGGATGATTTGAATATTAGAACAATAGTGTAATTATGATAAAGAATTGTGGGCGGTATCACAACTCAGGATCAGACCCAGATGCAGACACAGGAGGTAGATGGTTTGGTTCTCAGAATATTTATTATCACAAAGGGTAAGGCAAAATGGCAGGTCGAAGGCAAGCAGAGGTTCATAATCCAAGGCAGAGTCAACAAGGGACAGAATGGCAGACAGACAGTCAGGGCAGGCAGAAAGATCAGAACCGGGAAGACTAAACACGGGAGACAAAGGGCTGTTTTCCAAGAATAACCGTGCAAAGACAAAGGTTTAATCCTAGACACATGGAAAGTGGGATGTATACGGAGGGTACGGGGCAACAGAAGATGGAAAGCGGAGAGGCTAAGGACTTTAGAGATGGGAATGGACCAATTAAACAAGGACAAAATTTAAAAGACTCCACCCGGAGGGGCAGATCACAGGTGGACAGCCATACCCTCTGCCCGGGGAGCTGGGATCCCCCTCTTCCAGGTACGACAACAGCGGTGGACGAACATCTGGGCTGAGGGTATGCTGACCTCTTGCTCAGGGAAGAGCAGGGGTGGGTTACCCAAGGAACACTTGAAGCGTGAGAGTCCAGTGAGGGAGCTGGGAAGGGAGATGCGGGCATACTCCACCCACACGTTGCTGGCTCCAGGTGGTGGGGTTGGCAGAGATGAGGCAGCTAAGAGTAGTCTCCAGGTCCTGATTGGCTTGCTCTGATTGGCTGTTGGACTGGGTATGAAACCCGGAGGACAGGATGGCCGATGACCAAATAAGGGTGCAGAATGCCTTCCAGAAGCTGGACAAGAACTGAGACACCCCGATTGGAGACCATGTCGACCAGAAGTCCATGGATCTGGAAGACGTGCTGCACCATAAGCTGGGCCGTCTCCTTGGCTGAAGGTTACTTGGGAAGGGGGAATGAAATGTGCAGCTTTGGAAAACCTATCCACCACAGTAAGGATGGTGGTGTTGCCGTCTGACGGAGGGAGACCCGTGACAAAGTCCAGGGATATGTGGGACCAGGGGCAATGAGGAACAGGGAGTGGTTAAAGTAGGCCAGCCGGAGCTTGCCGCTGAGTCTTGTTCTGTGCGCAAACAGTGCAGGCTGTGACGAATGCGGAGATGTCCGTAACCTTGATGTGATGGCCACCAAAAACATTGGCGAATGAAAGCCAGGGTCCGACGGGAGCCAGGATGACAGGTGAGTTTAGAGGAATGGGCCCATTCCAGGAACGGGGACCGGGCTGAATCTGTGACAAAAACCCACTACGCCTTGCGGTCCCAGCTTTCAATACCTCAGACTAGTGTAGCTGCTAGACAGGAGGTAGGGTGGAGGGTCTCGAGGGTCAGATGGTGTAGCAGTGGAACTATACAGGCGGTAGAGTGCGTCAGGCTTCATTCAACATGTTGGGCCCAGAACGGTTGGCAAAAACAAAATTGAGTGAATAACAAAGCCCAACGAACCTGCCTTGAGTTGAGGCTCTTGGCGGTGCGAAGATATTCCAAATTCTTGTGGTCGGTCCGCTCTAAGAAAGGATTTTCTGCCCCTTCAAGCCAGTGCCTCCACTCCTCCAACGCCATCTTGACCACCAGAAGTTAGATTTCCCACATCATAGTTCCTCTCAGTGGAATTGAGACGATGGGAATGCGCAGGGATGCTGTTTTTGGTCCTGGCAAGAATGCTGGGACAGGACGGCCCCCACTCCAATGTCCGAAGCATCAACCTCCACCACAAACTGATGGGACAGGTGGTTGCCCCCTGGAGACGCTTGAAAGCCGTGGAGAGGAGTGGTAGCAGGTAATGATTTTTTACCGTTATGTCATTGAGGCCTCAGTAGTCGATACACGGAGCAGGGTTTTGTTCTTTTCCACAAAGAACAACCCTGCGCCGGCTGCTAGAGAGTCCTCAATGTATACCTCCATGGTCTTGGTCTCCGGGCCAGACAGGGAATAAAGCCAGGTGGTGTGGTGCCCGGGAGGAGGTCAATGGTGCAATCGTAGGGTCGATGCGAGAGATTTTGACCGGTCATCCCACAGCAGGATAGCGTGGAGAGGGGTATGAGTAATGGTAGTTTGGAGACTCCCTGTATTGCCCACCAGCATACCTGTACCTACTGATGAGCCTGGTCTTTTACTGGACAGGTGGCTATGTAATGTCCTGTAGTACCACAATACAGGCAACTGATGGAGCTCAGCCTGCTTAAATGTTCACTAGGAGAAAATCTAGCTCTGCCCAGTTGCATGGTCTCAGGAGGAGACGAGCTGCCAGTCCCCGAGGGGGCTCGGGTGATATCGAATTCTCTCGGGAATGCAGGTGTCGGGAACTTCCAGGGTTCTTCGGAGGCAAGGGAGAAACTGTGTACGAGCGAGTGTGGCTGACAACAGACAACCTCACCCTCCTGCGTTCCCGTAGGCGCCCATTGCTCCTTATAGTCAAGGCTATGGGGGAGTCGAGGTCCCTGGGTAACTCCCAGGCTGCGAGTTCATCTTTGATTCCCTCCGATAATCCATGAAGGAAGGTGTCGAACAGGGACTCCGGGTTCCAGGCACTCTCGGGGGCCAGCATGCGAAAGTCAACCGTGTAGTCTGCTTCACTGCGTGAGTCTTGACGCAGACAAAGTAGCTTCCGAGCAGCCTCTCTCCCAGACACCGGGGAATCGAACACCTTCCTTACATCCGCCACGAAATTCTCCAGACTGTCAAACGGCGGATTGTTGAGTGAGCGCCCTTCCAAACATCAGCGTTATGAGATACTCTATCTTCGGCCGATCCGAAGAAGGCTAGGCTGTAGCTCAAAGATGAGGGAGCACTGGGAGAGAAATGCTTGACAGGTTCCAGGATCTCCAGCATAGTGCTCCGGAGGAGGTAAGTGGGGTTCTCGGGAAGCCTGTGTAGGCTTGGGAGAAACATCGCTAGTAGCGAGTTACTGAGCGCCTGGGAGTTTTCCGTTGTGGCTTGCTACAGTAATTGGTTGAACATATGGTCATGTTGTTCCTCCAAGGTATGGAGTCTCTCCATAAGGTTCTGAAGTAGCTCCTTGTGTCTTCCAATGGGGGCTCCTTGCAGGGAGATGTTGTGGAGCTGGCCTGAGCGTTGTGGAGCTGGCCTGAGCGTTGTGGAGATGGCCTGAGTCTGCTGGGTTCAGTCATGGCCAGTTAGTACTATCACGACTCAATATAAGACCCAGATGCAAACACAGGAGGTAGATAGTTCGTTTCTCAGAATATTTATTATCACAAAGGGTAAGGCAAAAGGGCAGGTCGCGGGCAAGCAGAGGTTCGTAATCCAAGGCAGAGTCGAGGGACAGAACGGCAGGCAGGGTTAGGGCAGGCAGAAAGGTGTAAACCGGGAAGACAAGAAAACAAAATTAGTGCGAAGGCAACACATGGAAAACACTTTGGGATGAATACACAGGGGATAATGGGGGAAAATGGGGGGTGGAGACAATCACAAGACAGGTGAAACAGATCAGGGTGTCACAGGCGGTCTAATTCCTTTATTATGAAAGGCTGGAAATTGTACATAATTTCCCCTCTGAGAGTCAAATCAGACAATGAGGTCAACATACTACAATGTGTGTTGTTGTCAATGGCAAGCTGAACTAAACAAATGGACGCAGAATTTAGATGAGTTGGAGTCAGATGTAGGATCAGATATTGAGCTTGAAATCGACGTTGCTGATCTAGAGTCTTCATTTGATTCTGATGTTGACATCGAACCTCCACCTCCGATGCCTGAGCCTCGCCGCAGAAAAAACAAAACAGAGCCAACTACCACGGTGAGACAGGAGTCTGGGAGGAATGACGCTGTTTGGGTAGAGAAGAGTGATGAATGTATGTGACATGCAGATGTTGCATCACATCTGAGATTGTACTGTTGTTCATGAGCACAGAAAAGGAAACCGTACATGGGACATGTCTAAGGATGAACTCTAAGCAGTGAGGGCCCTCTTGCATGTTTGCGGTGCGTACGGTGGAAAGAACATGGATGTGGAGTCATTTTGGTCTGATCGGTGCAACGCAACCGCTTCAGAGAGATTATGCGACACCTGCGGCAGGTGCACACGAAACAAGGCCCATGAAAACCATGTGCAGTGCAATCGATCTGTTTGTGGGGCTTGCTCACACAAAGCCCCGAAGCTGTGCACTGACTGAGGACCCAAAGCATAAATGCTGTGGACCCAAAGCATTTAGGAATATAGCAAATAGTTTCACCTGTGACCGTGATGGTTATATTATTATTAATTTATTATTATTATTATCTTTTTCGTTTCTACTTTGTTAAAATAGTTTTTAACTCTACTAATGGAATCTACAAATAAAGTAGATCAAATGGATTACACTGTAGTGGTTTTATTGGAAGGGAAACGAAAATAAGCTATAGGTCAACATTTTTCCTAGGACTTTGTGGAATTATACAAAACATATATCTTATATTTCCACACATATTTCTTCATGCAATTAATCCTTTATAATAGTTGATGCATTATTTATCAAGCGTTTGGCGCCTATGTTTGCTGTACCTTGCGGGTTGATGCATATGCTGAAGGCGACGCCCAACATAGTTCTCTAACGGGTACTTCTAGGCATAAAGGTGGTGCTAGTGTTTATCTCCATGTAATATCACTGATTTGTAAGATTTATGGTCTGTCTATCAAGAACTTCCAATTCTACTCCAGCGGTTGTCTAATGTAGCGAATAAATAAAATACATTTCAATTATAACATGCTTTTAATTGAAAGACAATAGCAAAGTGCAAAGTATGTTGGCCAAATTCCATGTTGATATAGGTGTCTAGTTGCAATCAGTTTGGTTAGTTCTGGCTCAGACCTTGTCCTTTCCCCAGGGGTTAGTGTTTAGTGTGTAGTTGCAGTCAGTTTGGTTAGTTCTGGCTCAGACCTTGTCCTTTCCCCAGGGGTTAGTGTTTAGTGTGTAGTTGCAGTCAGTTTGGTTAGTTCTGGCTCAGACCTTGTCCTTTCCCCAGGGGTTAGTGTTCAGTGTGTAGTTGCAGTCAGTTTGGTTAGTTCTGGCTCAGACCTTGTCCTTTCCCCATGGGTTAGTGTGTAGTTGCAGTCAGTTTGGTTAGTTCTGGCTCAGCCCTTGTCCATTCCCCAGGGGTTAGTGTGTAGTTGCAGTCAGTTTGGTTAGTTCTGGCTCAGCCCTTGTCCATTCCCCAGGGTTTAGTGTGTAGTTGCAGTCAGTTTGGTTAGTTCTGGCTCAGCCCTTGTCCATTCCCCAGGGGTTAGGGTTTAGTGTGTAGTTGCAGTCAGTTTGGTTAGTTCTGGCTCAGCCCTTGTCCTTTCCCCAGGGGTTAGGGTTTAGTGTGTAGTTGCAGTCAGTTTGGTTAGTTCTGGCTCAGACCTTGTCCTTTCCCCAGGGGTTAGTGTGTAGTTGCAGTCAGTTTGGTTAGTTCTGGCTCAGACCTTGTCCTTTCCCCAGGGGTTAGTGTGTAGTTGCAGTCAGTTTGGTTAGTTCTGGCTCAGCCCTTGTCCATTCCCCAGGGGTTAGTGTGTAGTTGCAGTCAGTTTGGTTAGTTCTGGCTCAGCCCTTGTCCATTCCCCAGGGTTTAGTGTGTAGTTGCAGTCAGTTTGGTTAGTTCTGGCTCAGCCCTTGTCCATTCCCCAGGGTTTAGTGTGTAGTTGCAGTCAGTTTAGTTAGTTCTGGCTCAGCCCTTGTCCATTCCCCAGGGGTTAGGGTTTAGTGTGTAGTTGCAGTCAGTTTGGTTAGTTCTGGCTCAGCCCTTGTCCATTCCCCAGGGGTTAGGGTTTAGTGTGTAGTTGCAGTCAGTTTGGTTAGTTCTGGCTCAGCCCTTGTCCATTCCCCAGGGGTTAGGGTTTAGTGTCTAGTTGCAGTCAGTTTGGTTAGTTCTGGCTCAGACCTTGTCCTTTCCCCAGGGGTTAGTGTTTAGTGTGTAGTTGCAGTCAGTTTGGTTAGTTCTGGCTCAGCCCTTGTCCTTTACCCAGGGGTTAGGGTGACCTCTGGCCCTTAAATGAGCTTCCCATCAGTCACACAGTACACACACACCACAGCATAGCCACAGGAAGTAGGGGTGCTGAGGGTGCTGCAACAACCCCCTGGAAAATCTGAATTACAATAAAATGTTCAGATGCATATATATTATATACAGTTAAATACATATTTTTCAGTATTCACCCCCCCCCCCCCCCCCCCCCCTCTTCCATCCATCCCTATAGAGAGAGGAAATGGAAGAAAGCGAACAGAGGAAGCCGACACTAGTGAGATCTGTGTGTGACTGTCTACTGCAGGGGTGTCAAAGGGATTCAGCCCCTTGGGCTGCATTTGATCTTCAACAGGGTCCGGAGGGCCACACTGAAAATGTGTTATATTTCCTCTGTGTCAAAATGTGCAAGAAATAGTCCTCCATCTATCGTTTTGGGATTTTCGATGTTCCTTGACTGTCTAGATTTAATTTCAGTGATTTATTAGCAAGCTGGACACAGTCAAGAAACTGTATTCATGTAAATCCATTATTTATTTACTCAAACCACCCACGGCCAGATTGGGACCCCCTTGTGATGCCTCGGCAGTGTGATGGTAGATGCAGGAAGCTGGTTTTATGTGTCTCCCTGTCTGCTCTCTATTGAGGGCTAATGGCCATGCACTGTGATGGACGGCTATTGTTGGTGACATTTGATTTACTTTTCTGTTCGTCTTGCCCCCCCCCCTCCTCACTTCCTCCCTTTTCCCCCTTTCTCTCTCTCAATTCCTTCTATCTCTCTCTCTCACTCTGTTTCTCACCGTGCTTTCTTCCTTTACTTCTCTTTATCCCCTCCTGCTCTTCCCCCTCCCTCCTCCTCCTCCTGCTCTTCCCTCTTCCTCCTCTTCCTGCTCTTTCCCCTCCCTCCTCCTGTTCTTTCCCCCTCCCTGCTCCTGCTCTTCCCCCTCTCTCCTCCTGCTCCTCTCTCCTCCTGCTCTTCCCCCTCCCTGCTCCTGCTCTTTCCCCCTCCTAATCTTGCTCTTATCCCTTCCTCCTCTTGCTCTTTCCCCTCCCTCCTCTTCCTCCTGCTCTTCCCCCTCTCGCTTCCCCTACCTTCTCCGTCCGAGAGACAAAGACCCCAGCCGCCTCCTGTTTCCATCTCTCTCATCCCCCTCTCTCTGTCATTCGGAGGCAGTCCGTCCGTCGGCTGTGTGCGTACACTTGGCTCACACAAACACACACACTCTGTCTCTCCATAGTCTGAGAAGTAAGGCTACTGTGTTCTACATGGCAGGATATTGTCTTGGTTAAGGCCAGTAAAGGAGGTAGTGGATTGCATGTCTCCGAGGCAACACAGCTTTGTGTATTAATTAGATCCGTCCTTCCGGTCTCCTGGCTACTGGTTTGGCTTTTCTTCTTTTAAATGGAAGGACTATATCACGGTAAGGATGGCTTTTTTTGTCTTGCTGCTCTGTTCTCGCGTGGTGTAGGCTATGCTGCTACGGTTCGACCCTGCTCTGGTTTATGCTAGGCTAGCTTGCTGAATGGAACAGCGTTTACAGTAGTATTTTCCTGTCCCCTCTGCACTGGTGTGTGTGTGATATTTCTGAACTCCTGTTATCTGTGTTGCTCCTGTCTTGCTAATGGCAGCCAAGTCATAAGGCCACAGCATGTGGTCAGAAATGTATTACTTGGACAATTAGCAGAGTATTTAATTAGCTTCATTTTTAGATCCATTTATTAGTGTGGTGATGATAATAGTACATTATTGTATTGATTGGTTATATCATCTCTTCACCCAATCATACCGGGGACCATCAGACGTGTAAAACATCTATTGACTTGTCTGCAGAGGGTTCATACTACATCTGGGAAAGGGCTTTACACTGCAATCCATAGTCGTTGTATTCACTCACTGACATTCTGTACAGTACTACATGTAGCCTTGATGCATTCCACTTCACAATCCGATGTTCATTTCTTTCTTCATGTCTATTACATTCTGTTTCTGTCAGACTGCTAATGGCTGACCTAATGGCTGAGACTAAGGTTGTGTTCCAAATACACCCTAGTAGTGCACTATATAGGCTAAGGCTTAGGGTTCCATTTGGGACAAACGCCTGAGACACAGAACTGTCGTCCTGCAGTGTCTGTTCAGTTCCTGATCCAAGCTGTAGATAATCATGTGTCAGTCCCAGTGATAAATGGCCCTGGTCACTGCTGGGTAGTGTGTTCATGTGTGGGAGTCAGAAGGGAGGGAAGAGGGAGGAGGTTAGGGATGACAGGCGTTCAACAATGTTCTTCCTTCGGCGGTGGTGCTGGTGTCATCTCTTTTTTTAGTTTTTATCAACTTCCTCATCCATAATTCATCCATAAGTATTTATTTATTTCTCTCCTCTCTTAAAATGTTTGTGAAATTTGCAAAACAAGTACTGTTTGCCAAGGCCTATCTGTGCCTTCTGCACTTACCATCTTAACGAACATTACCACACATTCATAATGTATGGCCCCTTTAAATAGATTTAGGTTAGTGATATTCAATTGGTGGCAAAAGGTGAAGGAAAGCGTCCAATGTTATTGCTAATGCCATTTCTATGACTGTTAGAAATCCTTAGGAGATCAAGCCTTTTAAGTCGACCAGTTCATTAGCCATGTATAGTGGTGCCAGTTCTGATGGTAATTCTAGTATAAATTCAGTAACGTAACGGCATTAGGTCTGGGCAACCTCCAATATTGCCAACCATGCGCATGGATGAACGTGTGCCGCATGTCTACTGGGCCTGTGTCTGTGGTGCAGTCATGCATGTCTACTGGGCCTGTGTCTGTAGTGCAGTCATGCATGTCTACTGGGCCTGTGTCTGCGGTGCAGTCATGCATGTCTACTGGGCCTGTGTCTGTGGTGCAGTCATGCATGTCTACTGGGCCTGTGTTTGTGGTGCAGTCATGCATGTCTACTGGGCCTGTGTTTGTGGTGCAGTCATGCGTGTCTACTGGGCCTGTGTCTGTGGTGTAGTCATGCGTGTCTACTGGGCCTGTGTCTGTGGTGCAGTCATGCGTGTCTACTGGGCCTGTGTCTGTGGTGCAGTCATGCGTGTCTACTGGGCCTGTGTCTGTGGTGCAGTCATGCATGTCGGTGACCTTGTTGCATGCTTTACTTTTATATGACGTGTGTGTGTGTGTGTGTGGTGTGCATGTGTGTGTTTGCCTGTGAGTATCCGTCCGCCTGTGTGTGTGACCCCTCAGGTCAGGGGGTGTTACTGGAGTGTGTAGCATCATAGAGGTCTGTGGGTGAAACAGAAGTTAGGGGCCCACCTTAAGCACCTCCAACACCTGTTAGTCTCTCACGCACACATGCGCGGGCGGGCAGGCAGATGGCCGATCACAGACAAACACACACATGCAGGTGTTGGGAGGGGCTTGAGGTGGGCCCCACAGACTCCTATGATGCTACATAGCAAGAAGACAATAATAGCCTAGTGCAAACAACAAAAACAGGTAGCTAAGTATAATAACAAGATGCAATCATTTGCTGTTAGTGAGAAGAGCAAAAAGCTATTTTAGCTTGCGTTCTAAAATAATTTCAAATCTATTTCCGATTATTTATTTCATTTCCCATGATCATTGCAGAATAAATTCCTCACCTTTTCTGACTGTGATGGTTTCATAGGCTACTCACGAAATAACCTATAGGCCCACAGCAACTTACGATAGGCTAACATTCACCCCATCTCTAATTGAATTGGACCCACTTCACAGTAGTAAATAGATAAGCTACCGGTATTAAACGTATTTTGCTCTATGCGATCCAGTTTAACGGTTGACGTTAAACGGTTTCCGTTGACGTTTGTAGGCTTCGTCTGAATACTGTAATGTCAAATTTCTTGAGTAGCCTAGACAATATTTAATTTATTAAACATAGTACATACAGTGGGGCAATTTAGTCAGCCACCAATTGTGCAAGTTCTCCTACTTAAAAAGATGAGAGAGGCCTGTAATTTTCATCATAGGTACACTTCAACTATGACAGACAAAATGAGAAAGAAAATTCCAGAAAATCACATTGTAGGATTTTTAATGAATTTATTTGCAAATTATGGTGGAAAATAAGTATTTGGTCAATAACAAAAGTTTATCTCAATACTTTGTTATATACCCTTTGTTGGCAATGACAGAGGTCACACGTTTTCTGTAAGTCTTCATAAGATTTTCACACACTGTTGCTGGTATTTTGGCCCATTCCTCCATGCAGATCTCCTCTATAGCAGTGATGTTTTGGGGCTGTTGCTGGGCAACACGGACTTTGAACTCCCTCCAAAGATTTTCTATGGGGTTGAGATCTGGAGACTGGCTAGGCCACTCCAGGACCTTGAAATGCTTCTTACGAAGCCACTTCTTCGTTGCCCGGGCGGTGTGTTTGGGATCATTGTCATGCTGAAAGACCCAGCCACGTTTAATCTTCAATGCCCTTGCTGATGGAAGGAGGTTTTCACTCAAAATCTCACGATACATGGCCCCATTCATTCTTTCCTTTACACGGATCAGTCGTCCTGGTCCCTTTGCAGAAAAACAGCCCCAAAGCATTATGTTTCCACCCCCGTGCTTCACAGTAGGTATAGTGTTCTTTGGATGCAACTCAGCATTCTTTGTCCTCCAAACATTGCAAGTTTTTACCAAAAAGTTATATTTTGGTTTCATCTGACCATATGACATTCTCCCAATCTTCTTCTGGATCATCCAAATGCTCTATAGCAAACTTCAGACGGGCGTGGACATGTACTGGCTTAAGCAGGGGGACACGTCTGGCACTGCAGGATTTGAGTCCCTGGTGGCGTAGTGTGTTACTGATGGTAGGCTTTGTTACTTTGGTCCCAGCTCTCTGCAGGTCATTCACTAGGTCCCCCCGTGTGGTTTTGGGATTTTTGCTCACTGTTCTTGTGATCATTTTGACCCCATGGGGTGAGATCTTGCGTGGAGCCCCAGATCGAGGGAGATTATCAGTGGTCTTGTATGTCTTATAAATAATAATTATTAATAATTGCTCCCACAGTTGATTTCTTCAAACCAAGCTGCTTACCTATTGCAGATTCAGTCTTCCCAGCCTGGTGCAGGTCTACAATTTTGTTTCTGGTGTCCTTTGACAGCTCTTTGGTCTTGGCCATAGTGGAGTTTGGAGTGTGACTGTTTGAGGTTGTGGACAGGTGTCTTTTATACTGATAACAAGTTCAAACAGGTGCCATTAATACAGGTAACGAGTGGAGGACAGAGGAGCCTCTTAAAGAAGAAATTACAGGTCTGTGAGAGCCAGAAATCTTGCTTGTTTGTAGGTAACCAAATACTTATTTTCCACCATAATTTGCAAATAAATTCATAAAAAATCCTACAAAGGGATTTTCTGGATTTTTTTTCTCATTTTGTCTGTCATAGTTGATGTGTACCTATGATGAAAATTACAGGCCTCTCGTCTTTTTAAGTGGGAGAATTTGCACAATTGGTGGCTGACTAAATACTTTTTTGCCCCACTGTATATCAGAACTATTGCTCCTTTTCTGGCCATGATGAGTTCGTATTACCAAAGAAGCCATACAGCAAATGTATTTATTTAATTGAGCCTATTAGATAATAATCACTACTAGTGTTTGCTCTATGCATGAGGAAGGGGGTGCGGTTTATAACATTCTGTACAATTTAAAGCTGCAATAGTTAACTTTTTTGGGTGACCTGACAAAATGCACATAGAAATGTGAGTTATAGATCTGTCATTCTCATGGAATGCAAGTTTAAGAAGAGGTAGATATGTTCTATGTGCGGTATTTATATGCTTTTAAGTTTAATTTTTGCGTCTTTTACTTCTGGATTTATACACCAGCTTCAAACTTCAAGCTGAAAATACAATATTTTTGGTAATGGAAAATATATTGTACGGTGGTTTAGATGGCACCATGATTCTTTACACTATACATGCTTGTTTCTCACAAACTGAAATTAGCAACCAGGAAATGGCGGAGCGATGTTTTGCATTGAAGTGTGTAGGCTACCACTCTACAGTAAGCAGGCCTACTGTTGAAAAATATATCAGAGTAGGCAATGTTTCAGAATTCGCGGGCATTGCACCATATTGAGGTTTTTGAAGAAAGTAAATGCAAAACATCATTGAATTCAAATGATCTGTTTACAATTGTGCAATTGTTTTTGTGTTTCAGAAACAATCACTGCCAAAAAAAACGAAAACATTCTGCCAACACCTCCAAAGACATTTGATCAAGTTGGCCATTGGTATATCCTTTAGATACTGTCTTGGCCTAATTCCAATACCTCCAAAGTATACAGCAAAGAAGGGCGTTATTGTCACCATGAAAGGTGAATGATTGGTGTTATTGTCACCATGAAAGGTGAATGACGGGTGTTATTGTCACCATGAAAGGTGAATGATGGGCATTAATGTCACCATGAAAGGTGAATGATGGGCATTATTGTCACCATGAAAGGTGAATGATGGGTGTTATTGTCACCATGAAAGGTGAATGATGGGTGTTATTGTCACCATGAAAGGTGAATGATGGGTGTTATTGTCACCATGAAAGGTGAATGATGGGTGTTATTGTCACCAAGAAAGGTGAATGATGGGCGTTATTCAGGCAGGGTTATAATGCTTGTTCATGTGGGTAGTTTAATGACAGGTCTGATTTATAACGGGAAACATGTATAAATATGTTTATACATCTCTAAATATTTGCGCTGTCCTTTCAGAATTGGCCTAGGTAGATTTTTACTGTGAAATGTATTCAACAGTTATAAATGATGCCATTGGTCCCCACAAGGATAGTAAAACTCCAACACACACACACACACACACACACACACACACACACACACACACACGCACGCAAAAGTATCTCTGCAGTATCTCCATAGCCAGCGGCTGGATGGGAAGGCTGAGTTAGCAACACGTAAAGTGTGCTTGTGCTTTTGTAATGGTCGTCTTGGAACGCACCACTCACAGCGCCTTTGCACAACAGTCTCTAATTCACATTCCTCACAGGATTTCTGCCTCTGTGGGTATTGTGGAATGACCTATTTTTTTGTGCTGTTTTTCATGCTATCCTTCACCCACACAGAGGCAGAACCCTAGCATGCGTAGCGTAGTTCTACTCTAGTGGAGGTCCAGCCGACCCTGTGTTGGCTACGTGGCCCTGGTTTTTCCTGAAGCTCTGCGAACAGAACTCCTAACCGTTCTCCACTGCAGGTGAAACGCATCATTCCAGAACAGTTCCTCGGGAGAAACGGTCTTCTCACCTCTTCTTGAATTATGTTGGTTAACTCTAGGAAGATGTTCCTCGCCTCTTGAAGAAGAATAGAAATGTTTTACTTTAATCCTCACTGTGCAACTATGTCCTCTCTTTCATGGTTTATTGTGCTTCTCTACTGAAAGCCTTCCTGGAAGGCTAGAGTTTTTTTCTCATCAGTTACAGTAGAAACAGGAATGTTTCCCATTCCTCTTAGTACAATATGTCCTCTCTTTCCCTCTGTTTATTTTGGGTCTCTCCTGAAATCATTAATTGTAGTCCTAATCCTGATTTGGCAGTTGAAAGTAGATTATTTAATCAAGTGAAGAATTAGGCAAATCATGTGGAAGGACAGAATGTGCATAAAGTCAGGCCCAGAGAGTTACAGCCTCCTCACTACTGTAGGTCAGGCCCAGGCTGTTACAGCCTCCTCACTACTGTAGGTCAGGCCCAGGCTGTTACAGCCTCCTCACTACTGTAGGTCAGGTCTAGAGAGTTACAGCCTCCTCACTACTGTAGGTCAGGCCCAGAGAGTTACATCCTCCTCACTACTGTAGGTCAGGCCCAGAGAGTTACAGCCTCCTCACTATTGTAGGTCAGGCCCAGAGAGTTACAGCCTCCTCACTACTGTAGGTCAGGCCCAGAGAGTTACAGCCTCCTCACTACTGTAGGTCAGGCCCAGAGAGTTACAGCCTCCTCACTACTGTAGGTCAGGCCCAGGCTGTTACAGCCTCCTGACTACTGTAGGTCAGGCCCAGAGAGTTACAGCCTCCTCACTACTGTAGGTCAGGCCCAGGCTGTTACAGCCTCCTCACTACTGTAGGTCAGGCCCAGAGAGTTACAGCCTCCTCACTACTGTAGGTCAGGCCCAGAGAGTTACAGCCTCCTCACTACTGTAGGTCAGGTCCAGAGAGTTACAGCCTCCTCACTACTGTAGGTCAGGCCCAGAGAGTTAAAGCCTCAATATTGTGGGTCAGGCCCAGACTGTTACAGCCGCCTCACTACTGTAGGTCAGGCCCAGAGAGTTACAGCCTCCTCACTACTGTAGGTCAGGCCCAGGCTGTTACAGCCTCCTCACTACTGTAGGTCAGGCCCAGAGAGTTACAGCCTCCTCACTACTGTAGGTCAGGCCCAGAGAGTTACAGCCTCCTCACTACTGTAGGTCAGGCCCAGAGAGTTACATCCTCCTCACTACTGTAGGTCAGGCCCAGAGAGTTACAGCCTCCTCACTACTGTAGGTCAGGTCCAGAGAGTTACAGCCTCCTCACTACTGTAGGTTAGGCCCAGAGAGTTAAAGCCTCAATATTGTGGGTCAGGCCCAGACTGTTACAGCCGCCTCACTACTGTAGGTCAGGCCCAGACTGTTACAGCCTCCTCACTACTGTAGGTCAGGCCCAGAGAGTTACAGCCTCCTCACTACTGTAGGTCAGGCCCAGAGAGTTAAAGCCTCCTCACTACTGTAGGTCAGGCCCAGAGAGTTACAGCCTCCTCACTACTGTAGGTCAGGCCCAGGCTGTTACAGCCTCCTCACTACTGTAGGTCAGGCCCAGGCTGTTACAGCCTCCTCACTACTGTAGGTCAGGCCCAGACTGTTACAGCCTCCTCACTACTGTAGGTCAGGCCCAGAGAGTTACAGCCTCCTCACTACTGTAGGTCAGGCCCAGAGAGTTACAGCCTCCTCACTACTGTAGGTCAGGCCCAGACTGTTACAGCCTCCTCACTACTGTAGGTCAGGCCCAGACTGTTACAGCCTCCTCACTACTGTAGGTCAGGCCCAGACTGTTACAGCCTCCTCACTACTGTAGGTCAGGCCCAGACTGTTACAGCCTCCTCACTACAGCCTCCTCACTGCTCTCTTCAACTCTCTCTCTCTCTCTCTCTCTCTCTAATTGCTGCAAGAGACAGAAGACTCATCAGAAACAATGGCCTCATCAGTTCAGTTGGAAGCTCCAAACGCATCAAACAGCCGTTGAAAAGCCTGGTAACAGACCAGCAGAGCACTGGAGGGCTAGTCTGACAGGAGACGGCACCCTATTCACTATATAGAGTGTTGGTTATGGTCCAAATGGAACCCTATTCACTATATAGAATGTTGGGTCAAAATGGAACCCTATTCACTATATAGAGAGTTGGGTCAAAATGGAACCCTATTCACTATATAGAGAGTTGGGTCAAAATGGAACCCTATTCACTATATAGAGAGTTGGGTCAAAATGAAACCCTATTCACTATATAGAGTGTTGGTTATGGTCCAAATGGAACCCTATTCGCTATTTTTATTTTATTCATTTTTTATTTCACCTTTATTTAACCAGGTAGGCTAGTTGAGAACAAGTTCTCATTTGCAACTGCGACCTGGCCAAGATAAGGCATAGCAGTGTGAACAGACAACACAGAGTTACACATGGAGTAAACAATTAACAAGTCAATAACACAGTAGAAAAAAGGGGAGTCTATATATACATTGTGTGCAAAAGGCATGAGAAGGTAGGCAAATAATTACAATTATGCAGATTAACACTGGAGTGATAAATGATCAGATGGTTATGTACAGGTAGAGATATTGGTGTGCAAAAGAGCAGAAAAATAAATAAATAAAAACAGTATGGGGATGAGGTAGGTGAAAATGGGTGGGCTATTTACCAATAGACTATGTACAGCTGCAGCTATATAGAGTGTTGGGTCAAAATGAAACCCTATTCACTATATAGAGAGTTGGTTATGGTCAAAATGGAACCCTATTCACTATATAGAGAGTTGGGTCAAAATGGAACCCTATTCACTATATAGAGAGTTGGGTCAAAATGAAACCCTATTCACTATATAGAGAGTTGGTTATGGTCTAAAGCAGTGCACTACATAGAGATGTGTATAATTTGGGATGTAGACCCAGTCTGTCATAATTCCATGGGACAGCAGTAGTATGCCTGGCTTGTGCAACTGGCTGATTGATTGATCTGTTGGGTTGTGATGTATGCTTGGTGGACATGAATGCAGCTGCAGCTTGTGTGAGTGACATCCCTGGTTCACACGATGCCATGCAACAATTGCTGGTTTATTGATGCCCCAATCTGTGGGGTGTGTGTCAGACTGCCTGTTGGTGATATATGGCAGGCTCTGTCCCCAAGCCAAACCCCACATAGCATTCTTCTTTCAGAACACGATAGCGTCGTTAGGGGTAGGCCGTCATTGTAAATTTTAAATAAGAATTTGTTCTTAACTAATTTAAATAAAATGTAAAAATAAATAAAATAGCACAGTGAGGTGGGATTAGTCCTATTAAAGATAGCCTGTCTCCTAGCATCACTAGTCTCTACTGCTAGTGTTAGCACAGTGAGGTGTGGTTAGTCCTATTAAAGATAGCCTGTCTCCTAGCATCACTAGTCTCTACTGCTAGTGTTATCACAGTGAGGTGTGGTTAGTCCTATTAAAGATAGCCTGTCTCCTAGCATCACTAGGCTCTACTGCTAGTGTTAGCACAGTGAGGTGTGGTTAGTCCTATTAAAGCTAGCCTGTCTCCTAGCATCACTAGTCTCTACTGCTAGTGTTAGCACAGTGAGTTGGGATTAGTCCTATTAAAGATAGCCTGTCTCCTAGCATCACTAGTCTCTACTGCTAGTGTTAGCACAGTGAGGTGTGGTTAGTCCTATTAAAGATAGCCTGTCTCCTAGCATCACTAGTCTCTACTGCTAGTGTTAGCACAGGGAGGTGTGGTTAGTCCTATTAAAGATAGCCTGTCTCCTAGCATCACTAGTCTCTACTGCTAGTGTTAGCACAGTGAGGTGTGGTTAGTCCTATTAAAGCTAGCCTGTCTCCTAGCATCACTAGTCTCTACTGCTAGTGTTAGCACAGTGAGGTGTGGTTAGTCCTATTAAAGATAGCCTGTCTCCTAGCATCACTAGTCTCTACTGCTAGTGTTAGCACAGTGAGGTGGGATTAGTCCTATTAAAGCTAGCCTGTCTCCTAGCATCACTAGTCTCTACTGCTAGTGTTAGCACAGTGAGGTGTGGTTAGTCCTATTAAAGCTAGCCTGTCTCCTAGCATCACTAGTCTCTACTGCTAGTGTTAGCACAGTGAGGTGTGGCTAGTCCTATTAAAGATAGCCTGTCTCCTAGCATCACTAGTCTCTACTGCTAGTGTTAGCACAGTGAGGTGTGGTTAGTCCTATTAAAGATAGCCTGTCTCCTAGCATCACTAGTCTCTACTGCTAGTGTTAGCACAGTGAGGTGTGGTTAGTCCTATTAAAGCTAGCCTGTCTCCTAGCATCACTAGTCTCTACTGCTAGTGTTAGCACAGTGAGGTGTGGTTAGTCCTATTAAAGATAGCCTGTTTCCTAGCATCACTAGTCTCTACTGCTAGTGTTAGCACAGTGAGGTGTGGTTAGTCCTATTAAAGCTAGCCTGTCTCCTAGCATCACTAGTCTCTACTGCTAGTGTTAGCACAGTGAGGTGTGGTTAGTCCTATTAAAGATAGCCTGTCTCCTAGCATCACTAGTCTCTACTGCTAGTGTTAGCACAGTGAGGTGGGATTAGTCCTATTAAAGCTAGCCTGTCTCCTAGCATCACTAGTCTCTACTGCTAGTGTTAGCACAGTGAGGTGTGGTTAGTCCTATTAAAGCTAGCCTGTCTCCTAGCATCACTAGTCTCTACTGCTAGTGTTAGCACAGTGAGGTGGGATTAGTCCTATTAAAGATAGCCTGTCTCCTAGCATCACTAGTCTCTACTGCTAGTGTTAGCACAGTGAGGTGTGGTTAGTCCTATTAAAGATAGCCTGTCTCCTAGCATCACTAGTCTCTACTGCTAGTGTTAGCACAGTGAGGTGTGGTTAGTCCTATTAAAGCTAGCCTGTCTCCTAGCATCACTAGTCTCTACTGCTAGTGTTAGCACAGTGAGGTGTGGTTAGTCCTATTAAAGATAGCCTGTTTCCTAGCATCACTAGTCTCTACTGCTAGTGTTAGCACAGTGAGGTGTGGTTAGTCCTATTAAAGCTAGCCTGTCTCCTAGCATCACTAGTCTCTACTGCTAGTGTTAGCACAGTGAGGTGTGGTTAGTCCTATTAAAGATAGCCTGTCTCCTAGCATCACTAGTCTCTACTGCTAGTGTTAGCACAGTGAGGTGTGGTTAGTCCTATTAAAGCTAGCCTGTCTCCTAGCATCACTAGTCTCTACTGCTAGTATTAGCACAGTGAGGTGGGATTAGTCCTATTAAAGCTAGCCTGTCTCCTAGCATCACTAGTCTCTACTGCTGGCCTATCCAGCGTCAGAGAAAGGACCATGTGCACCTTTGTGATGCTAGTCTATTAAAGAGACACTGGACGAATGGACAGACGCACAGAGACAGCCAGTTAGCCGGTCTAATCCATTAAACCCTGGATGGACAGTCAATCCAGACGTCTCACCCTGCCTTTCACATGGTGATTTAATCCACTGGCGCTTGGATACATGGATTATTAAGGGATTTAGATTTTCTTTACCAACCCTACACTCATAACTTAATAAGTTCATACTCTTTAGAGAAGGCATATGGTTAATTCTGGGCCTCAAGCTCCTCAGAAATCTAATTACAACGACCTATAGACCGACACACTTACAAGTAATATATCCCCGGTTGATCTGGTTATAGGCTGAGAGACCTACACCTCCTATCACATCTCAAGTCAATGTAATAACGTTCAAATGATGGGATCATGGGACCCATCTTGAAATGAAACCAACTGCAGAAGGAGGATAAGGGATGCTTGTCATTTTTCAAAATTGTACTGTAGCGTCTTGATTGTTGCCGTATTGTTGAGATGGCACCCTATTCCCTACAAAGTGCACTACTTTTGATCAAGGACCATAGGGCTTTGATAAAAAGTAGTGCACCATATACTAGGGAATAAGATGCCATTTGGGACAAGAACCCACTGTAATGTGGAAGAGATGCCTGCTTTCAAGACAGTCTGCCTCCCCCCCCAAAAAAAGAAACCGGGTATAATGAGAGGTGTTGAAAAGGCCACTGAGTCTCTCTCTCTCTCTGCCACTTCTACTCTTCTATTAAATCACGTTGTTCTACCACTGACCTATCATTACTGAGACCACACTATTCAGCTGAGACTCAACTCTCTCTGTGCAACGTGTGTTCTGAAGGCTGAGACTCAACTCTCTCTGGGCAACGAGTGTTCTGAAGGCTGAGGCTCAACTCTCTCTGGGCAACGTGTGATCTGAAGGCTGAGACTCAACTCTCTCTGGGCAACGTGTGATCTGAAGGCTGAGACTCAACTCTCTCTGGGCAACGAGTGTTCTGAAGGCTGAGGCTCAACTCTCTCTGGGCAATGTGTGTTCTGAAGGCTGAGGCTCAACTCTCTCTGGGCAACGTGTGTTCTGAAGGCTGAGGCTCAACTCTCTCTGGGCAATGTGTGTTCTGAAGGCTGAGGCTCAACTCTCTCTGGGCAATGTGTGTTCTGAAGGCTGAGACTCAACTCTCTCTGGGCAACGTGTGTTCTGAAGGCTGAGGCTCAACTCTCTCTGGGCAATGTGTGTTCTGAAGGCTGAGGCTCAACTCTCTCTGGGCAACGTGTGTTCTGAAGGCTGAGGCTCAACTCTCTCTGGGCAACGTGTGTTCTGAAGGCTGAGGCTCAACTCTCTCTGGGCAACGAGTGTTCTGAAGGCTGAGGCTCAACTCTCTCTGGGCAACGTGTGTTCTGAAGGCTGAGGCTCAACTCTCTCTGGGCAACGTGTGTTCTGAAGGCTGAGACTCAACTCTCTCTGGGCAACGAGTGTTCTGAAGGCTGAGGCTCAACTCTCTCTGGGCAACGTGTGTTCTGAAGGCTGAGGCTCAACTCTCTCTGGGCAATGTGTGTTCTGAAGGCTGAGGCTCAACTCTCTCTGGGCAACGTGTGTTCTGAAGGCTGAGGCTCAACTCTCTCTGGGCAACGTGTGTTCTGAAGGCTGAGACTCAACTCTCTCTGGGCAATGTGTGTTCTCGTTCTTCACAGCAGTTGTGGTGTCATGGATGTTTGTGTTCCTGTGCTGCTCAAATGCCTTAGCATTGCTGTTTTTATGTGTTTGGTTATAGTCACTTTGGAATCGACACACAGTACAATTTATGATTATGCTCGAGTCGAGGCGCTAAAATGAGTTTGACCTAATTACAAGCAGAGTGGATTTCACCTCAATATTGATTCTTGTGGACACATTTCCCTACTTCAGTTTGATTGCCTTAGCCTGCATCCCCACCTGCAGTTTGTACCTGTCAGGTTCAATTTATTTAAACTTAATTCACTGTGTTGGTATTCCATATGATTTGTGTATCTAATAGGGAAATGGATAGTATTGATATAAACATGTGCAATTGTAGTAGAGAAAGGGAAAGGGGGTTACCTAGTCAGTTGTACAACTGAATGCCTTCAACTGAAATGTGTCTTCCACATTTAACCCAACCCCTCTGAATCAGAGTGGTGCGGGGGAGCAGTTAGTAGGTTAGGATCGGGTGATATTTACCTTGTCAGTTAGTAGGTTAGGGTCGGGTGATATTTACCTTGTCAGCTAGTAGGTTAGGGGCGGGTGATATTTACCTTGTCAGCTAGTAGGTTAGGGGCGGGTGATATTTACCTTGTCAGTTAGTAGGTTAGGATCGGGTGATATTTACCTTGTCAGCTAGTAGGTTAGGGTCGGGTGATATTTACCTTGTCAGCTAGTAGGTTAGGGTCGGGTGATATATATACCTTGTCAACTAGTAGGTTAGGATCGGGTGATATTTACCTTGTCAACTAGTAGGTTAGGGGCGGGTGATATTTACCTTGTCAGCTAGTAGGTTAGGGTCGGGTGATATTTACCTTGTCAGCTAGTAGGTTAGTGGCGGGTGATATTTACCTTGTCAGCTAGTAGGTTAGGGGTGGGTGATATTTACCTTGTCAGCTAGTAGGTTAGGATCGGGTAATATTTACCTTGTCAGCTAGTAGGTTAGGATCGGGTGATATTTACCTTGTCAGCTAGTAGGTTAGGATCGGGTGATATTTACCTTGTCAACTAGTAGGTTAGGATCGGGTGATATTTACCTTGTCAGCTAGTAGGTTAGTGGCGGGTGATATTTACCTTGTCAGTTAGTAGGTTAGGGTCGGGTGATATTTACCTTGTCAGCTAGTAGGTTAGGGGCGGGTAATATTTACCTTGTCAGCTAGTAGGTTAGGGTCGGGTGATATTTACCTTGTCAGCTAGTAGGTTAGGATCGGGTGATATTTACCTTGTCAGCTAGTAGGTTAGGGGCGGGTGATATTTACCTTGTCAGCTAGTAGGTTAGGATCGGGTGATATTTACCTTGTCAGCTAGTAGGTTAGGGTCGGGTGATATTTACCTTGTCAGCTAGTAGGTTAGGGTCGGGTGATATTTACCTTGTCAGCTAGTAGGTTAGGATCGGGTGATATTTACCTTGTCAGCTAGTAGGTTAGGGGCGGGTGATATTTACCTTGTCAGCTAGTAGGTTAGGATCGGGTGATATTTACCTTGTCAGCTAGTAGGTTAGGATCGGGTGATATTTACCTTGTCAGCTAGTAGGTTAGGGTCGGGTGATATTTACCTTGTCAGCTAGTAGGTTAGGATCGGGTGATATTTACCTTGTCAGCTAGTAGGTTAGGGTCGGGTGATATTTACCTTGTCAGCTAGTAGGTTAGGGGTGGGTGATATTTACCTAGTCAGCTAGTAGGTTAGGATCGGGTGATATTTACCTTGTCAGCTAGTAGGTTAGGGGCGGGTGATATTTACCTTGTCAGCTAGTAGGTTAGGGGTGGGTGATATTTACCTTGTCAGCTAGTAGGTTAGGGGCGGGTGATATTTACCTTGTCAGCTAGTAGGTTAGGGGCGGGTGATATTTACCTTGTCAGCTAGTAGGTTAGGGGTGGGTGATATTTACCTTGTCAGCTAGTAGGTTAGGGTCGGGTGATATTTACCTTGTCAGCTAGTAGGTTAGGATCGGGTGATATTTACCTTGTCAGCTAGTAGGTTAGGATCGGGTGATATTTACCTTGTCAGCTAGTAGGTTAGGATCGGGTGATATTTACCTTGTCAGCTAGTAGGTTAGGATCGGGTGATATTTACCTTGTCAGCTAGTAGGTTAGGGGCGGGTGATATTTGGGGAGACCTCTTCTACGATATACTACTTCTAATATCACGATATCCAATATTGTCGTTTTAATCCGTTAACTAGATCATTCCAGACTGCTCTTTGTTTTGCTTATTTACAGTATTAAAGTTACATTCTATTTAAAATATATTAGTATGGCGAAAAAACAAGGCTTACTTCATTCATTTAGACTTCATTTTCCACGTATTAATACAGCCTGCACATGAATACAGCCTGCACATTAATACAGCCTGCACATTAATACAGCCTGCACATTAATACAGCCTACACATGAATACAGCCTACACATGAATACAGCCTACACATGAATACAGCCTACACATTAATACAGCCTACACATTAATACAGCCTACACATGAATACAGCCTACACATTAATACAGCCTGCACATGAATACGGCCTACACATTAATACAGCCTGCACATTAATACAGCCTACACATGAATACAGCCTACACATGAATACAGCCTGCACATTAATACAGCCTGCACATTAATACAGCCTACACATTAATACAGCCTGCACATGAATACAGCCTACACATTAATACGGCCTACACATTAATACAGCCTGCACATGAATACAGACAGCACATTAATACGGCCTACACATTAATACAGCCAGCACATGAATACAGCCTACACATGAATACAGCCTGCACATGAATACAGCCTGCACATGAATACGGCCTGCACATGAATACAGCCTGCACATGAATACAGCCTACACATTAATACAGCCTGCACATTAATACAGCCTACACATTAATACAGCCTGCACATGAATACGGCCTGCACATGAATACGGCCTGCACATGAATACGGCCTACACATGAATACAGCCTGCACATGAATACAGCCTGTACATGAATACAGCCTGCACATGAATACAGCCTGCACTTGAATACGGCCTGCACATGAATACAGCCTACACATTAATACAGCCTACACATTAATACGGCCTGCACATTAATACAGCCTGCACATTAATACAGCCTGCACATTAATACGGCCTACACATTAATACAGCCTGCACATTAATACGGCCTACACATTAATACGGCCTGCACATGAATACGGCCTGCACATTAATACAGCCTACACATTAATACAGCCTGCACATTAATACGGCCTACACATGAATACAGCCTGCACATTAATATGGCCTAACTGATCAAACTGCACAGTTTTAATTTGTAAAGTTCAAATAGTATAGTCTTCCACACCACAATACATCATGGGGCGGCAGGGTAACCTTGTGGTTAGAGCGTTGGACTAGTAACCGGAAGGTTGCAATTTCAAATCCCCGAGCTGACAAGGTACAATTCTCTTCGATTATAATCACAGCCGTATATATCCCCCCCCAAGCAGACACATCGATGGCTCTGAACGAACTTTATTTAACTCTTTGCAAACTGGAAACCATTCATCCGGAGGCTGCATTCATTGTAGCTGGGGATTTTAACAAGGCTAATCTGAAAACAAGACTCCCTAAATTTTATCAGCATATCGATTGCGCAACCAGGGGTGGAAAGACCTTGGATCATTGTTACTCTAACTTCCGCGACGCATATAAGGCCCTGCCCCGCCCCCCTTTCGGAAAAGCTGACCACGACTCCATTTTGTTGATCCCTGCCTACAGACAGAAACTAAAACAAGAGGCTCCCACGCTGAGGTCTGTCCAACGCTGGTCCGACCATGCTGACTCCACACTCCAAGACTGCTTCCACCACGTGGACTGGGACATGTTTCGTATTGCGTCAGACAACAACATTGACGAATACGCTGATTCGGTGTGTGAGTTCATTAGAACGTGCGTTGAAGATGTCGTTCCCATAGCAACGATTAAAACATTCCCTAACCAGAAACCGTGGATTGATGGCAGCATTCGCGTGAACTTGAAAGCGCGAACCACTGCTTTTAATCAGGGCAAGGTGTCTGGTAACATGACCGAATACAAACAGTGCAGCTATTCCCTCCGCAAGGCTATCAAACAAGCTAAGCGTCAGTACAGAGACAAAGTAGAATCTCAATTCAACGGCTCAGACACAAGAGGCATGTGGCAGGATCTACAGTCAATCACGGACTACAGGAAGAAATCCAGCCCAGTCACGGACCAGGATGTCCTGCTCCCAGGCAGACTAAATAACTTTTTTGCCCGCTTTGAGGACAATACAGTGCCACTGACACGGCCTGCAACGAAAACATGCGGTCTCTCCTTCACTGCAGCCGAGGTGAGTAAGACATTTAAACGTGTTAACCCTCGCAAGGCTGCAGGCCCAGACGGCATCCCCAGCCGCGCCCTCAGAGCATGCGCAGACCAGCTGGCCGGTGTGTTTACGGACATATTCAATCAATCCCTATACCAGTCTGCTGTTCCCACATGCTTCAAGAGGGCCACCATTGTTCCTGTTCCCAAGAAAGCTAAGGTAACTGAGCTAAACGACTACCGCCCCGTAGCACTCACTTCCGTCATCATGAAGTGCTTTGAGAGACTAGTCAAGGACCATATCACCTCCACCCTACCTGACACCCTAGACCCACTCCAATTTGCTTACCGCCCAAATAGGTCCACAGACGATGCAATCTCAACCACACTGCACACCGCCCTAACCCATCTGGACAAGAGGAATACCTATGTGAGAATGCTGTTCATTGACTACAGCTCGGCATTCAACACCATAGTACCCTCCAAGCTCGTCATCAAGCTCGAGACCCTGGGTCTCGACCCCGCCCTGTGCAACTGGGTACTGGACTTCCTGACGGGCCGCCCCCAGGTGGTGAGGGTAGGCAACAACATCTCTTCCCCGCTGATCCTCAACACTGGGGCCCCACAAGGGTGCGTTCTGAGCCCTCTCCTGTACTCCCTGTTCACCCACGACTGCGTGGCCACGCACGCCTCCAACTCAATCATCAAGTTTGCGGACGACACAACAGTGGTAGGCTTGATTACCAACAACGACGAGACGGCCTACAGGGAGGAGGTGAGGGCCCTCGGAGTGTGGTGTCAGGAAAATAACCTCACACTCAACGTCAACAAAACTAAGGAGATGATTGTGGACTTCAGGAAACAGCAGAGGGAACACCCCCCTATCCACATCGATGGAACAGTAGTGGAGAGGGTAGCAAGTTTTAAGTTCCTCGGCATACACATCACAGACAAACTGAATTGGTCCACTCACACAGACAGCATTGTGAAGAAGGCGCAGCAGCGCCTCTTCAACCTCAGGAGGCTGAAGAAATTCGGCTTGTCACCAAAAGCACTCACAAACTTCTACAGATGCACAATCGAGAGCATCCTGGCGGGCTGTATCACCGCCTGGTACGGCAACTGCTCCGCCCTCAACCGTAAAGCTCTCCAGAGGGTGGTGAGGTCTGCACAACGCATCACCGGGGGCAAACTACCTGCCCTCCAGGACACCTACACCACCCGATGTCACAGGAAGGCCATAAAGATCATCAAGGACATCAACCACCCGAGCCACTGCCTGTTCACCCCGCTATCATCCAGAAGGCGAGGTCAGTACAGGTGCATCAAAGCTGGGACCGAGAGACTGAAAAACAGCTTCTATCTCAAGGCCATCAGACTGTTAAACAGCCACCACTAACATTGAGTGGCTGCTGCCAACACACTGACACTGACTCAACTCCAGCCACTTTAATAATGGGAATTGATGGGAAATGATGTAAATATATCACTAGCCACTTTAAACAATGCTACCTTATATAATGTTACTTACCCTACATTATTCATCTCATATGCATACGTATATACTGTACTCTATATCATCGACTGTATCCTTATGTAATACATGTATCACTAGCCACTTTAAACTATGCCACTTTGTTTACATACTCATCTCATTTGTACATACTGTACTCGATACCATCTACTGTATCTTGCCTATGCTGCTCTGTACCATCACTCATTCATATATCCTTATGTACATATTCTTTATCCCCTTACACTGTGTACAAGACAGTAGTTTTGGAATTGTTAGTTAGATTACTTGTTGGTTATTACTGCATTGTCGGAACTAGAAGCACAAGCATTTCGCTACACTCGCATTAACATCTGCTAACCATGTGTATGTGACAAATAAAAATTTGATTTGATTTGATTTACAATCTGTCGTTCTGCCCCTGAACAGGCAGTTAACCCACTGTTTCTAGGCCGTCATTGAAAATAAGAATTTGTTCTTAACTGACTTGCCTAATTAAATAAAGGTTAAAAAAAAAATAAAAAAATCATCTCGCACGATATTAGGTTTAATCATATATTCTCTCAATCCTAGTAGGTTATCTATGATAGAAGTACTGATACGTACTGTAAGGCTAGATGATGTGATAATGCTCCGCATGCACCGACACACACACACACACACACACACACAGGAAGTGTGTGCCTATCCTATGACCCATTATTGTCATTGTATTCTGGCTGTACTCTTGACAATTGATTAACCTTGTTCTGAAACCTGAGAGGCTAAAACCACATCTGTCCATCCTGTCTGTTTGTGGCCAAACCTGAGAGGTTAAAACCCACATCCGTCCATCCTGTCTGTCTATTTCCAAACCTGAGAGGTTAAAACCACAACCGTCCATCCTGTCTGTCTATTTCCAAACCTGAGAGGTTAAAACCACAACCGTCCATCCTGTCTGTTTGTGGCCAAACCTGAGAAACCACATATTTCTGTCTGTCCGTCCATCCTGTCTGTTTGTGGCCAAACCTGAGAAACCACATATGTCTGTCTGTCCGTCCATCCTGTCAGTTTGTGGCCAAACCTGAGAAACCACGTCTGTCTGTCTGTCCGTCCATCCTGTCTGTTTGTGGCCAAACCTGAGAAACCACGTATGTCTGTCTGTCCGTCCATCCTGTCTGTTTGTGGCCAAACCTGAGAAACCACGTATGTCTGTCTGTCCGTCCATCCTGTCTGTTTGTGGCCAAACCTGAGAAACCACATATGTCTGTCTGTCCGTCCATCCTGTCTGTTTGTGGCCAAACCTGAGAAACCACATATGTCTGTCTGTCCGTCCATCCTGTCTGTTTGTGACAAAAATCTAATAAAATGTTAGTTGTCACATGCGCCGAATACAACAAGCCCTTCACCAACCATGCAGTTTTCAGAAAATACCTATAAAAAAAAAGGGTAAGAGATAAGAACAACAAATAATTCAGGAGCATCAGTAAATAACAATAGCGGGGCTTTATACAGAGGGTACTGGTACAGAGTCCATGTGAGGGGGCACCAGTGTCAAGGTAATTATATACATGCAGGTAGGGTTATTAAAGTGGCTATGCATAGATAATAACAGAAAGTAACAGCAGTGTGGAGGGGGGTGCAAATAGTCTGGGTAACCATTTGACCAGATGTTCAGGAGTCTTATGGCTTGGGAGTAGAAGCTGTTTAAAAGCCTCTTGGACCTAGACTTGGCGCTCCGGTACCGCTTGCCGTGTGGTAGCAGAGAGAACAGTCTATGACTAAGGTGGCTGGAGTCTTTGACAATTTTTAGGACCTTACTCTGTCTGACACCACCTGGTATAGAGGTCCTGGATGGCAGGAAGCTTGGCCCCGGTGATGTACTGGGCCGTATGCACTACCCTCTATAGGCCTTGCGGTCAAAGGCCGAGCAGTTGCCATACCAGGCAATGATGCAACCCGTCAGGATGCTCTCGATGGTGCAGCTGTAAAACCTTTTGAGGACCTGAGGACCCATACCAAATCTTTTCAGTCTCCTGAGAGGGAATAGTTTTTGTTGTGCTCTCTTCACGACTGTCTTGGTGTGCTTGGACCATGTTAGTTGTTGGTGATGTGGATGCCAAGGAACTTGAAGCTCTCAACCTGTTCCACTACAGCCCCGTCGATGAGAATGGGGGTGTGCTCGGTCCTCCTTTTCCTGTAGTCCACAATCATCTCCTTTGTCTTGATCACATTGAGGGAGAGGTTGTTGTCCTGGCACCACATGGCCAGATCTCTGACCTCCTCCCTATAGGCTGTCTTATCGTTGTCGGTGATCAGGCCTACTGTTGTGTCATCGGCAAACTTAATGATGGTGTTGGAATTGTGCCTGTTCATGCAGTCATGAGTACAGCAGGGGACTGAGCACGCACCCCTGAGGGGCCCCTGTGTTGAGGATCAGCGTGGCAGATGTGTTGTTGCCTACTCTTACCACCTGGGGGCGGCCCATCAGGAAGTCCAGGATACAGTTGCAGAGGGAGGTGTTTAGTCCCAGGGTCCTTAGCTTATTGATGAGTTTTGAGGGCACTATGGTGTTGAACGCTGAGCTGTAAGCAATGAGTAGCATTCTCACATAGGTGTTCCTTTTGTCCAGGTGGGAAAGGGCAGTGTGGAGTGCAATAGAGATTACATCATCTGTGGCTCTGTTGGTGTGGTATGCAAATTGGAGTGTGTCTAGGGTTTCTTGGATAATGGTGTTGATGTGAGCCATGACCAGCCGTTCAAAGCATTTCATGGCTACAGATGTGAGTGCTACGAATCGGTAGTCATTTAGGCAGATTACTTTAGTGTTCTTGAGCACAGGGACTATGGTGGTCTGCTTGAAACATGTTGGTATTACAGACTCCGACAGCGAGAGGTTGACTATATCAGTGAAGACACTTGACAGTTGGTCAGCGCATGCTCGGAGTACACAAACCTGAGAGACTAAAACCACATCCATCCTGTCTGTTTTTGACCAAACCTGAGAGACTGAAAACACATCTGTCTGTCTGTCCGTCCATCCTGTCTGTTTGTGGCCAAACCTGAGAGACTAAAACCACATCCATCCTGTCTGTTTGTGGCCAAACCTGAGAGACTAAAACCACATCTGCCTGTCTGTCCGTCCATCCTGTCTGTTTGTGGCCCAAATACCACTTAGCACTCTGAAACCACATCCATCCTGTCTGTTTGTGGCCAAACCTGAGAGATAAAACCACATTTGTCTGTCTGTCCGTCCATCCTGTCTGTTTGTGGCCAAACCTGAGAGATAAAACCACATCTGTCTGTCTGTCCGTCCATCCTGTCTGTTTGTGGCCAAACCTGAGAGATAAAACCACATTTGTCTGTCTGTCCGTCCATCCTGTCTGTTTGTGGCCAAACCTGAGAGACTAAAACCACATCCATCCTGTCTGTTTGTGGCCAAACCTGAGAGACTAAAACCACATCCATCCTGTCTGTTTGTGGCCAAACCTGAGAGACTAAAACCACATCTGCCTGTCTGTCCGTCCATCCTGTCTGTTTATGGCCGAAATACCACTTAGCACTCTGAAACCACATCCATCCTGTCTGTTTGTGGCCAAACCTGAGAGATAAAACCACATCTGTCTGTCTGTCCGTCCATCCTGTCTGTTTGTGGCCAAACCTGAGAGATAAAACCACATTTGTCTGTCTGTCCGTCCATCCTGTCTGTTTGTGGCCAAACCTGAGAGATAAAACCACATTTGTCTGTCTGTCCGTCCATCCTGTCTGTTTGTGGCCCAAATACCACTTAGCACTCTGAAACCACATCCATCCTGTCTGTTTGTGGCCCAAATACCACTTAGCACTCTGAAACCACATCCATCCTGTCTGTTTGTGGCCCAAATACCACTTAGCACTCTGAAACCACATCCATCCTGTCTGTTTGTGGCCCAAATACCACTTAGCACTCTGAAACCACATCCATCCTGTCTGTTTGTGGCCCAAATACCACTTAGCACTCTGAAACCACATCCATCCTGTCTGTTTGTGGCCCAAATACCACTTAGCACTCTGAAACCTAACCCCAGAGGACTTAAATGGTCTTCTGGATGTTACCCTGCCATCCGGTTGACTGTGAACTGTGACAATGACAGGTTGTGGTGTCATCATAGGGCTTCCCCTCTGTGCCAGCCCTGGCCCCTATGTGTCAAAGGTAGTGCCCTACTTGGGAATAGGCTGCCATTTGGGACACAGCCACAGAGCTTCAGCCCCCAGACAGCTTGGGGCACTCTGTGACCATGGACTGGGTTGGGTTGGGGCCTCTGGGCCAGGCTGCCCTCTGGAATTAGCATTGACCCAGTAAAACCAGTGCTTCTTTGTCTCCACTGAGCCCAATGTGTTGAAGTGACACATCAACGATAGATCAAACCAACTCACTTCCCTTTTGTCTCTTTGTTTTGCAGATATTTCCAGAATTTCCTACTACACAGGTGAGTGTCCTTCAGAACTACAGGAGATCTCATATGCTGTGAACTATAAGAGATCTTATATGCTGTGAACTATAAGAGATCTTATATGCTGTGAACTACAAGAGATCTTATATGCTGTGAACTACAGGAGATCTCATATGCTGTAAACTACAGGAGATCTTATATGATGTAAACTACAAGAGATCTTATATGCTGTGAACTACAGGAGATCTTATATGCTGTGAACTACAGGAGATCTTATATGCTGTAAACTACAGGAGATCTTATATGCTGTAAACTACAGGAGATCTTATATGCTGTAAACTACAAGATATATGTTATGCTGTGAACTACAGGAGATATTATATGCTGTGAACTACAGGAGATCTTATATGCTGTAAACTACAGGAGATCTTATATGCTGTAAACTACAAGATATATGTTATGCTGTGAACTACAGGAGATCTTATATGCTGTGAACTACAGGAGATCTTATATGCTGTGAACTACAGGAGATCTTATATGCTGTAAACTACAGGAGATCTTATATGCTGTAAACTACAAGATATATGTTATGCTGTGAACTACAGGAGATCTTATATGCTGTGAACTGCAGGAGATCTTATATGCTGTGAACTACAGGAGATCTTATATGCTGTGAACTACAGGAGATCTCATATGCTGTAAACTACAGGAGATCTTATATGATGTAAACTACAAGAGATCTTATATGCTGTGAACTACAGGAGATCTTATATGCTGTGAACTACAGGAGATCTTATATGCTGTAAACTACAGGAGATCTTATATGCTGTAAACTACAAGATATATGTTATGCTGTGAACTACAGGAGATCTTATATGCTGTGAACTGCAGGAGATCTTATATGCTGTGAACTACAGGAGATCTTATATGCTGTGAACTACAGGAGATCTTATATGCTGTGAACTACAGGAGATCTTATATGCTGTAAACTACAAGAGATCCTATATGCTGTGAACTACAAGAGATCTTATATACTGTGAACTACAAGAGATCTTACATGCTGTGAACTACAAGAGATATTATATGCTGTAAACTACAGGAGATCTTATATGCTGTGAACTACAAGAGATCTTACATGCTGTGAAGTTCTCTTATTCGCTTCTGTCAGATTATCCTTGAAGGCAGGTTTGATTCACAGTTGTGCTCTTCAGATGAATAGAAGGCTCTTAGATAAATCAGTCACCTGAATATCATTTACCAGAATCAACTCAGATGAAGGACACAACCACCTCCTCCCAAGAGGATGTCGGCTTCTCTTTCATCCTCAAAGTGCACTCCAATAATAATGATATGAATCCCCTCCACCGAGGGTGTCTGTGTTCAGAGTGAAAAAATAATATTTCCTTAGATGATATAGGAAAGGGTTATTAGACTGAAGGGGTGTGTGTTTGTGTCCGTTGGATGATGGTCACTGGGAACACGACTTTGCAGCAGCAGAATGACTAAACGCAAATGACATTTCAGTGTGTGCGTATTTGAGTCATTCATTAGACAAGACAGGCCTATTTCAGGGAGTTAATGAATCTCTAGTCGGTGAAGAGCTGTCGCTGCACTCTCTACCATCTAGGTTGCACAAACACTATTCAAAATGCTATTCTCTCCATGTTGCCTCATACTGAACTTTTGTTAGCTGTGTGTTTTCTCTGCAGCTCACTGCAGTCTCTGAATCATCTCAGTCCCTTTGATTTGTACAGTAGATTGTAAAGAGAGAGAGAGAGTGTGGCATCATAGTATATTTTCCATTGTTTTCAGTGCGTGTCCTCACTGTAAGGACATCCTAGTCAAACTAGTGGTGATACTTTGTCTCGATGCTGGACTGTTCTTCAAGGGGTAGTTCATTCAAAACTGCTCTGTCTTGAAAACCTGACTGCTGACATGCATGTTTTTGGGGGATCACTGTGTATTCACAGTGGACTAATGAACTAAATAGTAAAATATAGTTAGGGAAGTAGTTAGGGAAATAGTATAGGGAACTATTCCTTTCAAGCTCAGGCCGTGAGGGAGAGGCCTTGGATGAACTGTATTCCCACTGGCCAGATATAATTGTGTTTAAAGCCATTGAGGTGAATGGTGATTTGATTATTTTATGGCTACAACTTGATTTATATGCTTACCGGGGACCTTATCCTCAGCCACGACCATAAACCTGACATTATTTTATATCGGCCTCACATTTAATGTACATTTATGTAGCTGGATATTTTATCACGTCATTCTACACTTAATATCTCCTCAAGGACAATTCTCTGCTGCCTCTACACACCTAGTCACACACACACACACACACACACACACACACTTCCATTTTGTGTCCCCTGCCCTCCTTAACCACTTGCAGTAATAATGGAGAGTGACGAAGTAGGCCAACTCCATGAAAAGAAATGCATGACAACACAGAGAGAGAGAGAGCAGCAGTTAACTACCCACCTCACTGACTAGAGGGAAAATATTTACCGTTTGGCTATGCAGACACCTGGGCTACATTCAGGGGGGCATACCGTAGCAAAATAATTTGCAACATAAAACGAAAATCTGCCTATCTTGTGGGACTTCTTCAGGTAGCACCTCTCCGTTTCAGTCAGTTTCAAAACGTAATTTCCCACCAACTGGTAGCTATATTGCAGAGTTTTCATTGGACTCTTAAATATTCCCTCTCAATGAACTGCAGCATCTAGAAGCCATTTTGGCTTATTGATATCTACTGATATTTAGAGCTGCAGATGTTTCGGGGATCATCAAAGGCAGAGTAATTACTTCATTCACCACAGCACCCGAACCGACCCAAGAACAATGAGACCCGAACCCAAATGGACTTAGATCAAGACGTTAGGTTCGGGTCTAGACCAGACTAAAACAATATTTTATCAGCCAAGTTGCTCTTCTGGTTAACAAATGTCTTTTATATGTTGGCTAGGCCTTCTATAAAGTCAATAAATTCACTTTATTTGCATAAAATAAATATGCTGTAGGATATGCAGAGCCATGGTTGGGTCTATTTGGATCCAGTCAGGTCTATCAGCTGTTACATCGACCTGAAACATGACCCCACCAGGACCCAAGGTACGTGTTTGAATTTCAGACCCGGACCTGATCAGGGTCGCTGTCGGGTTTATCAGGTCCACCTGGACCCATGGACCCTCTACCCTAGGGTTCTGGTCAAAAGTAGTGCACTATGTAGGAAAAAGGTGCCATTTGGAATGCATTCTCTGCATTCTCTGTCTCTCCTCATCCCAGGCCTGATGTTTAGACTAAATAACCCTCCGTCTCTCCTCATCCCAGGCCTGATGTTTAGACTAAATAACCCTCCGTCTCTCCTCATCCCAGGCCTGATGTTTAGACTAAATAACCCTCCGTCTCTCCTCATCCCAGGCCTGATGTTTAGACTAAATAACCCTCCGTCTCTCCTCATCCCAGGCCTGATGTTTAGACTAAATAACCCTCCGTCTCTCCTCATCTCAGGCCTGATGTTTAGACTAAATAACCCTCCGTCTCTCCTCATCCCAGGCCTGATGTTTAGACTAAATAACCCTCCGTCTCTCCTCATCCCAGGCCTGATGTTTGGACTAAATAACCCTCCGTCTCTCCTCATCCCAGGCCTGATGTTTAGACTAAATAACCCTCCATCTCTCCTCATCCCAGGCCTGATGTTTAGACTAAATAACCCTCCGTCTCTCCTCATCCCAGGCCTGATGTTTGGACTAAATAACCCTCCGTCTCTCCTCATCCCAGGCCTGATGTTTGGACTAAATAACCCTCCGTCTCTCCTCATCCCAGGCCTGATGTTTGGACTAAATAACCCTCCGTCTCTCCTCATCCCAGGCCTGATGTTTGGACTAAATAACCCTCCGTCTCTCCTCATCCCAGGCCTGATGTTTGGACTAAATAACCCTCCGTCTCTCCTCATCCCAGGCCTGATGTTTGGACTAAATAACCCTCCGTCTCTCCTCATCCCAGGCCTGATGTTTGGACTAAATAACCCTCCGTCTCTCCTCATCTCAGGCCTGGTGTTTAGACTAAATAACCCTCCGTCTCTCCTCATCCCAGGCTTGATGTTTAGACTAAATAACCCTCCGTCTCTCCTCATCCCAGGCCTGATGTTTAGACTAAATAACCCTCCGTCTCTCCTCATCCCAGGCCTGATGTTTAGACTAAATAACCCTCCGTCTCTCCTCATCCCAGGCCTGATGTTTAGACTAAATAACCCTCCGTCTCTCCTCATCCCAGGCCTGATGTTTAGACTAAATAACCCTCCGTCTCTCCTCATCCCAGGCCTGATGTTTAGACTAAATAACCCTCCGTCTCTCCTCATCCCAGGCCTGATGTTTAGACTAAATAACCCTCCGTCTCTCCTCATCCCAGGCCTGATGGTGGTTAGAATCATGAGGTGGTCACTGCACTGATGTTTATGGCTCACAGCCTCTTTAGCAAGCCCTCTAAATTAAAATCATCACCAAGGGAATCATCACCAAGGGAATCCTAATTAGAGGTTCAAACAATTTAATGGTGTTGTTATGGAAATGACTTGTTACATTGTAAAGGCAAGGAAGTCATGAATAATCCCTGTTTCTATGTTTCATCTGGGCTGGGTTACATGGGTCGTACAATGCCATAAATTACCGATCTAAGATGTGCCGAATCAATGATCTTCACCTCAGGGCTCCAGCCATGCATGTGGTTTGCTAATTTGCTCGCTAAGTGACTAGGTTGCAAGATCAAGCTTCTTGGTTACAGCAGAGTCAACATCCCTGCTGCCTAAATTAGTTTTGTGCGTCAATAATTTATAATAATAATAATTGTTTTATTATTTTACATTTGGAAAGAAATAGCGGTCCTTATGTGTACTGCCGGTAGTACCGTATACCCCGGTTTGGTACATGAACGGTATGAAAATGAGGATACCGCCCAATCCTAAACTACAGTAGCTTGTAAACAATAAAGTATGCCACTCTCAACTTCCATGACTCTGTGCTGTTACCACGTGACAGCGTAGCCTAATCCAGGTAGAGTGTGTTTTCTAACGGGTGCTGAAAGCCCCATGAGGGACGGAGTGGGGAGAAGTACACATCCAACCTCCATGACTCTGTGCTGTTACCACGTGACAGCGTAGCCTAATCCAGGTAGAGTGTGTTTACTAACGGGTGCTGATGCTGAAAGCCCCATGAGGGACGCAGTGGGGAGAAGTACACATCCAACCTCCTGACCTTGAACTGTGTCTGGCCCTTCTGAGCTTATGAAACACAGCCCGCATACACACACACACACACACACACACACAGTTCATTGAGGTGACTGCTGACTATGTGACTGCAGAGATAATGGCAATAATGGTGAAAAGGATAATGGGGGAAACCTGAACTGCATCAGGAGGGTAAGATGTACAGGCTGTACTGACAGCTGTGGGATGGATGACCTGTCCTGGATTCAGACTCAGTCTGTTAGTTAGAGACACTGAAACATGATGGTCTGTCCTGGATTCAGACTCATCAATCTGTTAGTTAGTGGCACTGAAACATGATGATCTGTCCTGGATTCAGACTCAGTCTGTTAGTTAGTGACACTGAAACATGATGATCTGTCCTGGATTCAGACTCAGTCTGTTAGTTAGTGACACTGAAACATGATGGTCTGTCCTGGATTCAGACTCAGTCTGTTAGTTAGTGGCACTGAAACATGATGACCTGTCCTGGATTCAGACTGTCTGTTTAGTTAGTGTCCCACTCATAGCTTTTCAATGACAATAAAGACTTTTACAGACCAGATACACATGCTGCTTATCTGTGTGTGCGTGTGTGTGTGTGTGCGTACGTGCGTGCGTGCGTGCGTGCGTGCCCGTATTCTGTTGTTGTTGACAGTTTTTCCTCCCTAGTTATACAAGTCATTTGTCATTCTAATACACATCATTTGAGTTGTCTTAGTAACCGTGGAACCATGGCCTTAGAGACTCTAACAGTACATCTGTCTGTCTTAGTAACCGTGGAACCATGGCCTTAGAGACCCTAACAGTACATCTGTCTGTCTTAGTAACCGTGGAACCATGGCCTTAGAGACCCTAACAGTACATCTGTCTGTCTTAGTAACCGTGGAACCATGGCCTTAGAGACCCTAACAGTACATCTGTCTGTCTTAGTAACCATGGAACCATGGCCTTAGGGTCTCTAACAGTACATCTGTCTGTCTTAGCTTCCAGGACCAGCAGACGAGACATATTCAGCTGATGACGGCATGCTCCACTGAACCATACGGCCATGTGTGTTTCTGCGTGTGCGTGTGCGTGTGTGTGTGTGTGTCTGTGTGTGCATGGTTGCAAATGCCTACTTCTCACCCAGTGCTTCCAATCTGGTGTCTGTGTGGATTGGTAACACATGTCCCAGCCTGGGCTCCTGCTATGGGAATAGGAATCAAGGAGGAGGGGATAGTGAGAGGCTTTGTGTTTGGGAACAGGGGGCCGGATGTTACCCTCTGAATAGCTGATACGGAGGAGCACCTCTCCCTCTCCATGGGGTGCAGTCATAGCCCCCTTTGTGTGTCTGACATGGCTGTTTCTGGGGGCTCTGTCCCCCCTCGATTCCCCTGCTCCGATGGGCATGAATACCACATGAATACCTATTGTAGATGCAGCAGTCCACATGAATACCATCTACTGCATCTTTATGTAATACATGTATCACTAGCCACTTTAACTATGCCACTTTGTTTACATGCTCATCTCATATGTATATACTGTACTCGATACCATCTACTGTATCTTGCCTATGCCGCTCTGTACCATCACTCATTCATATATCTTTATGTACATATTCTTTATCCCCTTACACTTGTGTGTATAAGACAGTAGTTTTGGAATTGTGAGTTAGATTACTTGTTGGTTATTACTGCATTGTCGGAACTAGAAGCACAAGCATTTCGCTACACTCGCATTAACATCTGCTAACCATGTGTATGTGACAAATACAATTTGATTTGATTTGATACCTAGTGTAGATGCAGCAGTCCACATGAATACCTATTGTAGAGGCAGCAGTCCATATGAATACCTATTGTAGATGCAGCAGTCCACATGAATACCTATTGTAGATGCAGCAGTCCACATGAATACCTATTGTAGAGGCAGCAGTCCATATGAATACCTATTGTAGAGGCAGCAGTCCACATGAATACCTATTGTAGAGGCAGCAGTCCATATGAATACCTATTGTAGATGCAGCAGTCCACGTGAATACCTATTGTAGAGGCAGCAGTCCATATGAATACCTATTGTAGAGGCAGCAGTCCATATGAATACCTATTGTAGATGCAGCAGTCCACGTGAATACCTATTGTAGATGCAGCAGTCCATATGAATACCTATTGTAGATGCAGCAGTCCAGTCCACATGAATACCTATTGTAGATGCAGCAGTCCAGTCCACATGAATACCTATTGTAGATGCAGCAGTCCACGTGAATAACTATTGTAGATGCAGCAGTCCATATGAATACCTATTGTAGAGGCAGCAGTCCAGTCCACATGAATACCTATTGTAGAGGCAGCAGTCCATGTGAATACCTATTGTAGATGCAGCAGTCCACATGAATACCTATTGTAGAGGCAGCAGTCCACATGAATACCTATTGTAGATGCAGCAGTCCACATGAATACCTATTCTAGAGGCAGCAGTCCACATGAATACCTATTGTAGAGGCAGCAGTCCATGTGAATACCTATTGTAGATGCAGCAGTCCACATGAATACCTATTGTAGAGGCAGCAGACCACATGAATACCTATTGTAGATGCAGCAGTCCATGTGAATACCTATTGTAGATGCAGCAGTCCAGTCCACGTGAATACCTATTGTAGATGCAGCAGTCCCAATGAATACCTATTGTAGATGCAGCAGTCCACGTGAATACCTATTGTAGATGCAGCAGTCCACATGAATACCTATTGTAGATGCAGCAGTCCACATGAATACCTATTGTAGATGCAGCAGTCCAGTCCACATGAATACCTATTGTAGATGCAGCAGTCCACGTGAATACCTATTGTAGATGCAGCAGTCCATATGAATACCTATTGTAGATGCAGCAGTCCACGTGAATACCTATTGTAGATGCAGCAGTCCATATGAATACCTATTGTAGATGCAGCAGTCCAGTCCACATGAATACCTATTGTAGATGCAGCAGTCCACGTGAATAACTATTGTAGATGCAGCAGTCCATATGAATACCTATTGTAGAGGCAGCAGTCCAGTCCACATGAATACCTATTGTAGAGGCAGCAGTCCATGTGAATACCTATTGTAGATGCAGCAGTCCACATGAATACCTATTGTAGATGCAGCAGTCCACATGAATACCTATTGTAGATGCAGCAGTCCACATGAATACCTATTGTAGATGCAGCAGTCCACATGAATACCTATTGTAGATGCAGTAGTCCAGTCCACATGAATACCTATTGTAGATGCAGCAGTCCACGTGAATACCTATTGTAGATGCAGCAGTCCATATGAATACCTATTGTAGATGCAGCAGTCCACATGAATACCTATTGTAGATGCAGCAGTCCACATGAATACCTATTGTAGATGCAGCAGTCCACATTAATACCTATTGTAGATGCAGCAGTCCACATGAATACCTATTGTAGATGCAGCAGTCCAGTCCACATGAATACCTATTGTAGATGCAGCAGTCCACATGAATACCTATTGTAGATGCAGCAGTCCACATGAATACCTATTGTAGATGCAGCAGTCCACATGAATACCTATTGTAGATGCAGCAGTCCACATGAATACCTATTGTAGATGCAGCAGTCCACATGAATACCTATTGTAGAGGCAGCAGTCCACATGAATACCTATTGTAGATGCAGCAGTCCATATGAATACCTATTGTAGATGCAGCAGTCCACATGAATACCTATTGTAGAGGCAGCAGTCCACATGAATACCTATTGTAGAGGCAGCAGTCCACATGAATACCTATTGTAGATGCAGCAGTCCACATGAATACCTATTGTAGAGGCAGCAGTCCACATGAATACCTATTGTAGAGGCAGCAGTCCACATGAATACCTATTGTAGAGGCAGCAGACCACATGAATACCTATTGTAGAGGCAGCAGTCCATATGAATACCTATTGTAGATGCAGCAGTCCACGTGAATACCTATTGTAGAGGCAGCAGTCAGCCACGGCTCCTCCTCAGTAAGAAGGAAATGATTCAACAAACAGCAGCATAACTCTCTGCCTTCTAAATAAACTTGGCCACGCAGGCTAGTCTGTGGTGCCACGTGCTAGTTTACATGAAAACAGGTTGACTCTCAAATGGCACCCTATTTCCTTCATAGCACACTGCTTTGGACCAGAGCCCTATGGGATATAATCAAACGTAGTCTACAACATAGGGAATCAGTTTTTTTCCCCCCAATATCTATAAGGCTATAATATTATCCATAGATTAAACTTTGGGTGAACAATTTTCATTGGAATCATTACTGTGTTAGTACCGACCATGAGAAGTCCAAAATGTTTCGTGTTATTCTCAAGGATTGTGACCAAAGTGTCTGGCTAGTCTGCTGGATATCCTATTCTGTGTCCTAAATAGGTACCATAGTCCCTATGGCTGTGGTCAAAAGTAGTACACTATATAGGGATTAGGGCTGGGGATTGCCAGGGACCTCATGATATGATATAGGTGCCCATGTGATATGTATAAGCGATTCTCACGATTCGATATGTATAGTGATTCGATATGTATAGTGATTCGATATGTATAGTGATTCGATATGTATAGTGATTCAATATGTATAGTGATTCGATATGTATAGTGATTCAATATGTATAGTGATTCGATATGTATAGTGATTCAATATGTATAGTGATTCGATATGTATAGTGATTCAATATGTATAGTGATTCGATATGTATAGTGATTCAATATGTATAGTGATTCGATATGTATAGTGATTCGATATGTATAGTGATTCGATATGTATAGTGATTCGATATGTATAGTGATTCGATATGTATAGTGATTCGATATGTATAGTGATTCGATATGTATAGTGATTCGATATGTATAGTGATTCGATATGTATAGTGATTCGATATGTATAGTGATTCGATATATATAGTGATTCTATATGTATAGTCATTCGATATGTATAGTGATTCGATATGTATAGTGATTCGATATGTATAGTGATTCGATATGTATAGTGATTCGATATGTATAGTGATTCGATATGTATAGTGATTCGATATGTATAGTGATTCGATATGTATAGTGATTCGATACTGTGATTTTTATTGCGATTCAATGTTCCAAACATATTGCTCTCTTTTTCTGTCTGTCTCTCTCGCTACCTTCCATCTCTCTCTCTCTCTCTCGCTACCTTCCATCTCTCTCTCTCTCTCTCGCTACCTTCCATCTCTCACAGTCTCTCTCTCTCTCTCTGTCTCTCTCTCTCTGTCTCTCTCTCTCTCCTCTCTCTACCTACACTCTTTATCTCTCTCCCTCCCCTCTTTCTCTCTCCCTTCCTCTCTCTCCATCCCCTCTCTCTGTCTCTCGCTACCTTCCATCTCTCTCTCTCTGTATCTCTCTCTCTCGCTACCTTCCATCTCTCTCTCCTATCTCTCTCCCTTCCTTATTTATCTCTCTCCCTCTCTCTCTCTCTGTCCCCTCTCTCTCCTCTCTACCTCCACTCTTTATCTCTCTCCATGATTGGCTTCATGCTGCCAGATCTCCTGTGGTTCCTCCTCATTCAGACCACTGCGAGACACAGGGAAACAGGCATGGGGTTCCTCCTAATTCAGACCACAGGGAAACACAGTGAAACAGGCATGGGGTTCATCCTCATTCAGACCACAGAGAGACATGGGGTTCATCCTCATTCAGACCACAGAGAGGCATGGGGTTCCTCCTAATTCAGACCACAGAGGGAAACAGGCATGGGGGTCATCCTCATTCAGACCACAGAGAGACACAGGGAAACAGGCATGGGGTTCCTCCTCATTCAGACCACAGAGAAACAGGCATGGGGGTCATCCTCATTCAGACCACAGAGAGACACAGGGAAACAGACATGGGGTTCCTCCTCATTCAGACCACAGAGAAACAGGCATGGGGTTCATCCTCATTCAGACCACAGAGAGACACAGGGAAACAGGCATGGGGGTCCTCCTCATTCAGACCACAGAGAGACACAGAGAAACAGGCATGGGGGTCATCCTCATTCAGACCACAGAGAGACACAGGGAAACAGGCATGGGGGTCCTCCTCATTCAGACCACTGCGAGACACAGGGAAACAGGCATGGGGGTCCTCCTCATTCAGACCACAGAGAGACACAGGGAAACAAGCATGGGGGTCATCCTCATTCAGACCACTGAGAGACACAGGGAAACAGGCATGGGGTTCCTCCTCATTCAGACCACAGAGAGACACAGGGAAACAGACATGGGGTTCATCCTCATTCAGACCACAGAGAGACACAGGGAAACAGACATGGGGGTCCTCCTCATTCAGACCACAGAGAGACACAGGGAAACTACACTTGCCCCGTAGCAAACTATAGCCTTCTGCTTCCCTGTGTTGGTGATAGTAAACCTTTCATCATTTCCTCCTTTCTCCTCCTCTCCTTTCTCCTCCTCTCCTTTCTCCTCCTCTCCTTTCTCCTCTGTGTGGGATGTGGATTGATTTTACCTGGAGGGTTTTTTCAGATGGAGAAACACAAAACAAAACCTCGATCTCCTCTAAACCTCGATCTTGATCCTCCTGCCCTAGCTATCACTCCTATTGGATCTGATAAGAAGAGGGGAGGAGGAGTGGTGGAGTGGAGGTACTTGGCATGTTGCCAGGCGCTTGGGGATGGGTATCTTGGTGTACACACACACAGGGCCTCCTCTGGTGGTAGGTGCTGTGGTGTGGTTGTAGAGCTGACCCAGGGTCAGTGTTGATTTGCAGGGCGGTGGCTCAGATTAGCATATTAATGGCCTCTTGCGTCAGTATGTATACAGAGTGGACCAAGGGAAGTGCAGTTACTTGTGTTGTTGTGGAATACTTTTCTGACTCTGCTCTCCTTTTCTCCTCTCCTGTGTTGGTTGTGGGGCGATTAGTAATCTGGGGGAAGGCTCACAGCGAGAGGCTTAGTAAGGCTGACCAGCCAGACAGACGAACAGAAGGGGCTACCCAGGGACAGAAGCAGCAGGACAACCTAGGTACCTCAGGTTCAGTGGAGTGGATGGGAAACTTCTTAACAACACAGTGTTGATCCATCTCCACCTTGTTCCTCCTGTCCGCATGTCAGTCCTTAAACTGGGCCAGTGCTTGGCTGGGACTCCCTCTCTCTGGATATCCTGGATGTGTTTCTCTGAGCTCCTTCCCCCTTCCAGATCCAAGTGCTGATTCTGGACCTGGGCTTGAGTGGTGGAATAGACTGGGGTAGAGGGTGGACTGAACTAGGGCTGTGTGGATCGGACTTGGTCCTAGGTGAAGAGGATCAGGGGCAGTGTGGAATAGACGTTGATTGGTTAGTCAGTGGGGTGTTTAGTGTTGTGTAGGGGAAGGTGGAAGCCCTGGCCTCTATGCGTTTCTGTGAGACCTCTGGGTGTTGGCAGGCCGTGGGGCCCGGGAGAGAGAGAGCAGAGGGACCAGCTCCCGTGGGGCCCGGGAGAGAGAGAGCAGAGGGACCAGCTCCCGTGGGGCCCGGGAGACAGAGAGCAGAGGGACCAGCTCCTGTGGAGCCCAGACCCGCCTGCAGCCCCTTTCCCATGTGCTGTGCTCCAGGTACTATCACTGCTACTGCCTCCTAACTTCCACTACTACTCATCCCCTGCTTTCCTCTTCCATTCTTTATTGTGCTATTTCTTCTTCCTCCTTCTCTTTTCTTTCCTCCTCCTCCCTCCATTATATCCTCTTCACCATCTACCTGTCTTCTCTCCTTGGTATCCTCTTCACCATCTACTTGTCTTCTCTCCTTGGTATCCTCTTCACCATCTACTTGTCTTCTCTCCTTGGTATCCTCTTCACCATCTACCTGTCTTCTCTCCTTGGTATCCTCTTCACCATCTACTTGTCTTCTCTCCTTGGTATCCTCTTCACCATCTACTTGTCTTCTCTCCTTGGTATCCTCTTCACCATCTACCTGTCTTTTCTCCTTGGTATCCTCTTCACCATCTACCTGTCTTCTCTCCTTGGTATCCTCTGTGTCAGTTTGAATAGGAGAGTGTTTAGCTTCTCACTGTTGTTCTTTAATCGTTCCTGACTGACTGTTGTGTTGGGTAGGGCTGTGCTGTGCTGTGCTGCCTGAAGTAAACCACTTCCAACTTTCCCAATGCCCCCCCTCCCCTCTTGTTTTACTTGTTGTTTGTCTTTCTTGTGCAATTCAGCAAGTTCTGCTCTCTTAAAGGGCACCACACCTGCCAGAGAAGTGGCATTTCCCCACATAACGAGTAGTAACCTTTAGAAACATGTCTGTGACAGATGACCGGGACGTTACCATGAGAGTCAAGCTTCTGAATGATTGGATGATGTGTGTGTGTGTGCATGTGCGTTTGGGTGTTTGTCTTCGTTTGGGTGTTTGTCTTCGTTTGGGTGTTTGTCTTCGTTTGGGTGTTTGTCTTCGTTTGGGTGTTTGTACTAGGGGTTGCAAAATTCTGGCAACATTCAACATGTTCCCTGGAATCATGAGAGAGTAAACAGGAAATCCGGAATCATGAGGGAATAAACAGGAAATGCGGAATCATCCAACCAGGATCTCTGGAAAACCAGGGAATTGATTGAAAGTTCTCCGAATTTTGCAACCCTAGTTTGTACGTTTGCACATATGTGCATTTTTGTGTGAATCACAACTACACAGGGGTCAGCTCCCTTTCACACGTTGCCCATAGAACACACAGCTGATGTGATTAGTTTGCTTGAGCAGCTGCTGATAATGGAGGCTAGGTCCGACAGCAGTCAATTCCACAACTAGCCAGGCTCCCACTTTAAACGGCTTTCTTTGTCCCCATGGAAAAAACAACATGTGAATTTAAAGCACCCTATTGTCACTGTGCATATGCTTCGGCATGCCATATGTCAGTCAGTAGTCATCTATAGGGGGAAGGGGAGAGGATGGAGAAGGGTAAAGGAGAGGGAAATGCAGAAGGATAGATAAAAAGCTGAGGGATAAGGAGAGGAAGGAGAAGATAATGAAGAGAGGAAGGAGGAGAACATAATGAAGAGAAGATGGAGAACATAATGAAGAGAAGAAGGAGGAGAGGATAAGAAGAGAGGATGGAGAAGATAAGAAAAGCGGAAGGAGAAGGAGAGGATAAGAAGAGAGGAAGGAGAGGATAAGAAGAGGAAGGAGATAAGGAGAGGCTAAGAAGAGGAAGGAGAAGGAGATATGATAAGAAGAGGAAGGAGAGGATAAGTAGAGGATAAGAAGAGGAAGGAGAGGATAAGAAGAGGGGAAGGGAAGGATAAGAGATGAAGGGAATGATAAGAAGATGGGAAGGGAAGGATAAGAAGAGGAAGGAGAGGATAAGAAGAAGAGAGGAAGGAGAGGATAAGAAGAGAGGAAGGAGAGGGTAATAAGAGAGGAAGGAGAGGATAAGAAGAAGAGAGGAAGGAGAGGAGAAGAAGAAGAGAGGAAGGAGAGGATAAGAAGAGGGGAAGGAGAGGATAAGAAGAGAGGAAGGAGAGAATAAGAAGAGGAAGGAGATATGAAGAGGATAAGAAGAGGAAGGAGAGGATAAGAAGTGGAAGGAGAGGGAGAGAGGATAAGAAGAGGAAGGAGAGGGAGAGAGGATAAGAAGAGGAAGGAGAGGGAGAGAGGATAAGAAGAGGAAGGAGAGGGAGAGAGGATAAGAAGAGAGGAAGGAGAGAATAAGTAGAGGACAGAGATAAGAAGAGGAAGGAGAGGATAAGAAGTGGAAGGAGATATGAAGAGGATAAGAAGAGGAAGGAGAGGATAAGAAATGGAAGGAGAGGGAGAGAGGATAAGAAGTGGAAGGAGAGAATAAGTAGAGGACAGAGATAAGAAGAGGAAGGAGAGGATAAGAAGTGGAAGGAGAGGAAGAGAGGATAAGAAGTGGAAGGAGAGGGTTGAGAGGATAAGTAGAGGAAGGAGAGGGAGAGAGGATAAGAAGAGAGGAAGGAGAGAATAAGAAGAGGAAGGAGAGGATAAGAAGTGGAAGGAGAGGGAGAGAGGATAAGAAGAGGAAGGAGTGGATAAGAAGAAGATAAGATGAGAGGAAGGGAAGGATAAGAAGAGAGGAAGGAGAGGATAAGTAGATGAAGGAGATAAGGAGAGGAAGGAGAAGGAGAGAGGATAAGAAGAGGAAGGAGAGAGGATAAGAAGAGGAAGGAGAGGATAAGAGCATCTGCTCCCATGACACATTGTCATAGTTTTAGCATGGGTCATTGTTAGGAAAGTCTGTCTGTCTGTCCTCTTTTATGGCTGAAGACTATGACCAATCTATTTCTGACCCATCTACAGTTGAAGTCGGAAGTTTACATACACCTTAGCCAAATCCATTAAACTCAGTTTTTCACAATTCCTGACATTTCATCCTAGTAAAAATGCCCTCTCTTTGGTCAGTTAGGATCACCACTTTATTTTAAGAATGTGAAATGTCAGATAATATTAGAGAGAAGGATTTATTTCCATTTTTATTTCTATCATCACATTCCCAGTGGGTCAGAAGTTTACATTTTCTATGGGATTGAGGTCAGGGCTTTGTGATGGCCACTTCAATACCTTGAATTTGTTGTCCTTAAGCCATTTTGCCACAACTTTGGAAGTATGCTTGGGGTCATTGTCCATTTGGAAGACCCATTTGCGACCAAGATTTAACTTCCTGACTGATGTCTTGAGATGTTGCTTCAATATATCCACATAATTTTTCTGCCTCATGATGCCATCTATTTTGTGAAGTGCACCAGTCCCTCCTGCAGCAAAGCAGCCTCACAACATGATGCTGCCACCCCTGTGCTTCACGGTTGGGATGGTGTTCTTCGGCTTGCATACCTCCCCTTTTTCCTCCAAACATAACGATGGTCATTATGGCCAAACAGTTCAATTTTTGTTTCATCAGACCAGAGGACATTTCTCCAAAAAGTATGATCTTTGTCCTCATGTGCAGTTGCAAACCGTTTTGGAGCAGCGGCTTCTTCCGCAGGTTATGTCGATATAGGACTCGTTTTACTGTGGATATAGATACTTTTGTACCTGTTTCCTCCAGCATCTTCACAAGGTCCTTTGATGTTGTTCTGGGATTGATTTGCAGTTTTCTCACAAGTACTACGTTCATCTCTAGGAGACAGAACGCTTCTCCTTCCTGAGTGGTATGATGGCTGCGTGGTCGCATGGTGTTTATACTAGCGTTCTCTTGTTTGTACAGATGAACGTGGTACCTTCAGGCATTTGGAAATTGCTCCCAAGGATGAACCAGACTTTACAATTTTTTTTTCTGAGGTCTTGGCTGATTTCTTTTGATTTTCCCATGATATCAAGCAAAGAGGCTCTGAGAAAAAATACTTGTGTCATGCACAAAGTAGATGTTCTAACCAACTTGCCAAAACTATAGTTTGTTAACAAGAAATTTGTGGAGTGGTTAAAAAACTAGTTTTAATGACTCCAACCTAAGTGTATGTAAACTTCAGACTTCAGCTGTGTATGAAATGAGCCCTATTCACCCATAGGGCTCTGGTCAAAAGTAGTGCACTGCATATAGAATAGGGTGCCATTTGAGACGTATCTGAAGCAGCATTGTATGTGTGCCTGGCCCTCTGTTTGTATTGGGTAATAACCAGGTGC